>NC_041064.1:9197938-9200918 GCF_900634775.1 Gouania willdenowi | reverse complement strand
ATTTCCCAGCACTGAAAACACCAATGTTGCTAAAATCCATTTCCGCAAATGCAGCCACAAACATGAATGGAACCACCACCATGCTCAAACACACACACACACACACACACGGACAAACAGCCATTAGTATTTTCTATATCCAATTCCATGTACTTTTGTGCAAAGTTGAGCTGCTTTGCCGTTTCCTTTCCCTTTCATGATGGGCTGATGTTGTTGTTGTTGTTTGTGTGTGTGTCTCAAATCTGTCGTAGGAAATCCCTCTTGCTAACGCAGCGTCTAACACACTTTAAGGGGTATATATCATTCTTTGCTGTAATACAGACGGTCTACAAAAAGCACAATGAGTGCAGCTGTATGAAAGAACTGCAGACTATTAAGATCTATTGCATGGATCATGACAGTAATGGTTGTAATCCATGTAAAGTGCTTTAAGCAACACTAACTGTAAATTATAAAGACAGTGTTTTGGTCTGAAACTCATGCACAGCAGCATGAGGGTGTTATTTTTGTTTCTGAAAATCACAATAGGACTGTCCCTGTTTATCCTGTGTATGTGTGAGTGTGCGTGTCTTTATTTACATGTATATGTTTATTAATATGTATTGTCCCTGCATGTTTTAAATAAAATAACCTCAACACTCAAACTCAAACTTGCCAGGTGCAGAAAAAAATAAATGATCAATACTTTGTAAAAGCTTTTAAATGCTTATAATCCAGAACATATGGTTGAGTGTTGTTTCACACATCTATATAAAACATTTAACAGTTCGTTTTTTAATTGGACTGTTTATTTTTCATCTGTAGTTTAACAGTGCGTTTGTCTTCAGTATTAAAAAATGAAAAAAATAAATAAATAAACATTGTTTTTTACTAACATGATATTATCATCTTATTTCCTATCCTGTACAATTTCAATTAAGCAACAGTATTTCTGCTTGAGTAGGATATAATCAGTACTCTTTACACCTCTTTACACTTCTGCACCTTCTTCTTCTTCTTCTGCAGTGTTTGTGTGCTAGTGTTTCAAAGTAGTTGGGAGTGTGTGTGTATGTGCGTGTGTGTCTCATAATGAAGCCATATGGTGTGTCTGTCAGTGAACGAGCTGCCAGTACTGGGAACTGTGAAGCTGGCAAAAAAAAAAAAAGAGCAGCGAGATGAGACGTGAGTGGCATATATTCTCCATGTCTTCGCCTCTTTTCTCATGTTTTCTCCTGTACTCTTTCTTTTTTATTTTTTTTTATTTTTTATCTTTGTCTTTGTTTTTGTTTCGGCTGTGCTCCTCCTCCTCATCATCATCATCATGGCCTCAGCTGCCTCCTGCCCATCCTTCTGTCTTTGTCTCCATGTATCGCGTCTCCTCTTATGCCAATCACTTCCATCCCAGTTCTTATTTTCTTCTTTTTAATAATTCGACCACATCTACTGGCCTTGTTCCTCACATAGAAACCCTGTTGTTTTCTCCTCTTCCTCCCTCCGTCCCAATAAGATTTACTGGTGTGAAACCATCTATTTCCACGTTTCCTGAGGAGACTTTGACCTGACCTAAATTTACATGTAAGGGAGGAATCTAGATGACAGGACACGGAAGAGAGAGATAGAGAGGAAGAGAGAGAGAAGAGGAATAGTTCTCATTCGTTGTATTATAAACAGTGGTATGTTATCAGTTCAATCCCAACTTAAATAAAAAACGTTGTTTACTTAACAAATAATAAGAATAACATGTATAGATGTAACTCCTGTTTGTACAGTCACACACAAATATAATACCTGTTACATTAACAAGAGAAGCATTAACAAACTATAATTCCTAAAACAGGGTAGGATTATATACTGTACGTTTATACTTTGTGCTATAATCCTTTTTGTTCATGTAAACTGAGATGCATGTGTAGGAATTTGAAGATATGCAAGGCACCGTTTTGTTTTATTTCTTTAAGTTTATCTGTTTTATTTTATTTTAAATTGTTTTTAGGTTGTCATTTATGTGATCGAAATAAATATTTAAATAAATAAATAAATAAAATCAAAACCAATGCTACATTATTCAAAAAGTAGCTGCAATAAATGTAAAACCTATTGAGTTATTAGAGGTAAATATAAAATGTATAAATGAAAGCCTTTTTATTGAGAAAAAAAATAAACGATGAAAATTGTTTAGTTCCTGTGTAATTCACTTCTTCACTTTTTCTTCTTGCTTTTTTGTTTTACTGATGCAACAATAATAAACAAATAAAATGAAATAGTATATCTATGTATGTTTTGAATATTTATTATAGCTTTACTGCTTTTTTTCTTTTTTTTTTTTTTTAAACAGTATTTTTTTATGATAGAACAGGGCTTTTCAACCTTGGGGTCACGGCCCTCTGTGGGGTCACCTGGAATTTAAACAGGGTCCCCTGAAGTGTCTAGTAATTGATTATATATATATATATATAATTTATATTAAATCTGTTTTTGATCATTCTTTTTCAAATGAAAACAGCAATCTCAAATAACTGTATTATCAAATACAAATCTGTAGTTAAAGTAAAATACAGTTTTGAGAGCAGAAAGAGAAAAAGGAAGAAAAAGAAAATGAATAAAAAAATAATATACAGTATAAAAATATCTGTGCACTAATCTTGGCTATACTATATGTATTTGTTACACATTATAACAAACATGATCAAAAACTGATTATAGAAGAAGGAAAAAAAAGTTTTTGGGGTTGCCAGAATTTTGTGATATGAACTCTTTTCACTATGTAACTTTTGCACTGTTGAATTTGAAATTTTAACATTGTCTTGAGTAGATATCTGTGTGCTTTTAATTTATTCATATTTTATTGATATCCTAATTTTTATGTGTTGTAACATCATTCCAAGCTGCTACATATTTTGTTGTATGACTTTGTACAAAAACAATACAAATCAAGTTATCTAGTTATCTATCTATCTATCTATCTATCTATCTATCTATCTATCTATCTATCTAAAATATT
>NC_041064.1:9040438-9192938 GCF_900634775.1 Gouania willdenowi | reverse complement strand
TTGACCCCAAGGGTAAAATGTGTTATAGTAATATTTGAGGATAATCGTAGGGTTAATGCATAGCACAGGGGTGTCAAACTCATTTTAGTTTAGGGGCCAAATATAAAGTAGTTTGATCTAAAGTGTGCAACAGATTTTAGGAGGGAAAACAAGTCATTTCATCAATAATTTCGGGAGGGAAAATTATACAAAAAGTATGTAAGAAGGCGTTGACGATATCCGAGCAATAAGTCACAGATATCAGTCCCTGCAGGATTTTCTCTTTTAAATTTCATTTATGAGAAGTCATTTCACATAAGACCAGTGTTTCTCAAATGGGTGTACGCGATGGCACTACAGGGGGTACTTTTAATTACCAAATCAAAGCAATAAAAAAATTGGGTTTTATAATATTTATTTTAGTTCAAAATGATAATCATACTAAATATTACCAGCAACTCACAAAACGGCAACAAAAACACATAAAATAAGAGAAAACTATACTGAATTATAATAAAAAAAACAAACAAACAACAAAATACACAAAAAATGACACCAAAAATACACGCACTAAGAGAGGAAAAATACGCAAGATCATTACAAAATACACAAAAATAACAGAAAAACTCAAAAAACGACATAAGAAACAACCAAACAACACCAAAAACACACACATGGAGGGAGAATAATTTAAATAATACCAATAACACACAAAAACGACAAGAAAAACACACAAATTTAAAAAAAAAAAAAAAAAAAAAACATACTGAAAATTAAAAGAACAGAACGAACAAACTTCAACAAAATACACAAAATGACAACAAAAAACACACAAAATGATGATAGAAATTATCGTGATTACATGTACTCAAAATACAAAGGTCAGCCTTGGTTTCACATTAGGAGGGAGATGACTGGAAATGATAAAAACTATACAAATAAATCTATTCAGGAGGCACTAAAATCTGTTTTATTCCACTTTTTTGCAAAATCAGATTCTTTAAAACGTTAGTTGTTTTTTTCACAGAATTCTAAGAACCCCCTGTAGTGCCATCGTGTACGCCCATTTGAGAAACACTGGTGTAAAGGGACGGATTTGGCACCCGAGCCTTTAGTTTGACATATATTGCATAGTGCAAATGTGCATTTATGTGTGTAAGATTGAACACAGCACAAAAAAAGGCTAAAATAAAACTGTTCTTAATGTAAAACACGCACATAAAAACAATACCACCGAGGCTTCTCTGCGTAGGTGAGTCACCACCTTTTAATGCAGCAGTAGGCGGGTATGGCAACATGCTTTAAATAGACGGCAGAGCACGAGTCAATCGGTAAAGTAACCGAAACCAACGGAGAGAGAGAGAGGGAGAGAAGGGAGAGAAGGGAGAACAGGAAGTTTAGAGATGGGGAGTTGGTACTTGAGTTGTGCTGAATGTGTCATGCTGAGCTCGAGGGCGAGGAATCATCTCACATCCGTCATGGAGGCTGGTTGTGGGGTCAAACTCAGTACTGTGGCGAATGGCCCTGTTATCACACAGCTTTACATTCGCTGCGCTGCCTTTTCCCAAAGACAGCAAAACAGAGCTGGAAGACAACCAAAAATAGAGATGCCCAATTAGAACTGTTCCCAAAGCTTTGATGGAATTAGCAATGAAAGGGTGAGTCGGAGGAGGAGGATGAAGAGGAGAGGGGGCGGGCTCCCTTGCATAACCCTCCCCTTCCCAAAAAAAACGACTGAATGTGCAGACAGCGTATGCAACGCTTGCCCTATTTACTGCAAACCAGGCCTGGGTCAATTATTATCTGCTGCTGTGAAGATATTATGTAAACAAACTGTGCAGGCGGCACTTTTCCATTACAAGTTCCTCTTTTCTTTTTTTTTTAAAGATGAGCTACATTTTTTACCTGCTGTTAGATTATATTCGGCACCCTCAAAGTAGCACACGCGCTATATTCTAGCCTACAGATATAAAGACAGATACTGGCTTACACGCTTTAGCATGAGCTAGCGTGGTAGCCTCAGGCGATACAGCCGCACGCTCACCGTTATTTCATGTTTCAACTCTTTAATATCGACTACTCTGCAGGTCAGACACCCTGTAATTAAAATAGTGTAATCACATTCTGAATTTATACATAATGATGGAATTACCAAAAATGAAAATACTAATGTAGGGGGAAAAAAGAAATAACAATGGAGGTTGAAGAAAAACAAAAACAAACTGAGGTGAAGAATGTTTACTTGTACACGCTGTTTAAAAAACATTATAATGACAATACATTAATTAAAGATAATGAATAAAATACTGACTAGTGCATGCTGGCCTAATAATAACAATGTGATTCTAAATAACATTTACATTTATAAGTGTCTTTTATGAGCACTGAAGGACACTGTAAGTATGTAACAATAAAACAGATTATTCTCTATTGTTTTAAATAACTCCACATCCTTTATCTTTGTAGGATTACAATATGGTGGGATTATTAATTGAAGGTTGAATAATAGCACATTTAGTTACAATGGAATTGAAATGTAATAAGAAATGGTAACAATCGGAAATAAACTGTGATCTTTAAAACTATAAATAACTTTAGGGATAGGGTTATAGGCTTTATTTAAACTGTTACCAGCCTCATTATCTTGCATCAACTGTATTCTCAAGATATTTTTTTTATTGTTTGATGACAAAGAGAAAGAAAATGCATGTAAAGCTGTAGCCTACAAACCCTAAATTGTCTCCGTATTTCATTGTTGACTGTTTTTTTCTTCAGAATTGGAGAAAATGTAACTTGACAAGGTCATACAAAAACATAAATGTGAGTTTTTTCTATCTTAATAAATACACGTACAAATGTTTGGTTCAATGTTCAATAGTTTATAATTGGTTAAACAATTGTAACGTATAAAACCACCTGTATGCATCGAGTTCTAAATTATCCTAGCATAGCTTCCCAGTCAGTGATGAGTATTACGCTACTCGAACGCATTGGTCACAAGCTTTTACTCGCTGACAGAGGAAAGAAAGAAGAGTGTGTAGAGTGAGGAGGGTTGGTGTCGTGCTACGTCCTCTTTAGCTCTTAGCGGGGCGTGGGTGGAGTGAGTGAGGGAGGTACAGAGTGCACCACCGAGCGTGCCTAATCAGACAGGACAGTTCCCGCTTATTATAGAACGAAACTTTAAGCTGAGAGCACCGAGAGAAACCACCTACTGTTACATTTTTAAAGTCACCCAAGTGGTTGACACTGGGCTGGATTAATTAACATCTATTTGCATGCAAATAATTACCTATACTTACTTAACCACAGGTGTTCTCAAGACCTGGGACACCAAATGTACCTAAAGGTGGTTGAACACAGAGGGAAGTGTATTATTGTTTGCACCATAATATATACAGTCATCTTAAAGATGTAAATCCTTGTTTTGATCAGAAAATAAAATGTGTTGAAAGTGACCAAAAATAGTGGATACGGTGGTGAAGTGCAAGGGATTTTAAAAACCAAAGAAACTGGTTAAAAGTTGCAAATTAGAGTGGTCAAAAATAGACAGAAAACGGGGTAAAAAAAAAATTTCAAAGTGTCATTATTGGAACAATTTGTTTAAACTGGCAAATAATGCGCATGACAAATCGTGAATGTGGTTAAATTGGCAAAAATAAATATGGAATATGGTGAAAAGAGGTGAAAAGTGGTTAAAAGTGGTTAAAAGTGAGAATAATGGGTCAACATATGCAACATTAGGTATAGGGAAAGTGATTGAAAGGGTTGGTAAGTGCCAAATATGTTGTGAAAGTGGAACAAATGTGAGGAAAAGCAGCAAAAATTGGATTAATGTAGCAAAAATGCATTAAAGGAGCAAAAATATGGCACCAAAAAGTGACAAAAATAGGTTAAAATACTGCAAGTTTGGGCTCAAATTGTTTTGTGAAGGCATCTGGGGACCCCCTCCCAGTGTCTCGTGACCCCAAGGTTGAGAATCTCTAACTTAGTAAGGCAGCAAAGGCAAAACCTGCCCAATCAACTGCAACCAGTGTTGGGGTCAATTACAATTACATCTTAATTTATTCATATTCAAATACAACTCAATTACAATTACATTGACTGGCATTTTTTCCAGTTACAATTATCATTTTACAATTACGTTCTCAATTAAATTGCTAAAGTTAGCGACAATTAATCACAATTACTGAGCCTTTAATAATAAAGCCCATAAAACCGAGCATTCCTCTTGTCGTAGCTTTCTGTTAGCATAACAAGGTCAGTTTTGACCCATGTCTTAAATCAGCTGTAAAATACACAAATTTTTCATCTCTCAATGAAAATATTGATATTCAAATTTTTGGTGTGGGCGTCTGAGCCTTATTTCTATCAGTATACCCCTAGATTTTTATTTTTTTTTTAAATGACGGGTAGTGGAAAAAGTTGATTTTAGAATTATTAGCTACATATGTGTAAGTCATGAAACTGTAACATGGCAATTGAGTTTTTTTAGAATTTCCATGCCAATTACAATTGTAAAATCAATTATCTGAACTCAATTAAAATTTTATTATGATTAAAACAGCAAATGTTTTTTGTTTTTTTCTCAATTGCAATTACAATTTCGTCATAATGATAATTGACTATTAATTACACAATTACAATTATAATTGACCCCAAACCTGACTGCAACCATCCCCTCAGTGCGTGGGCACAGGTTATCTGTTTTTCCATTAGCTTTTATATGAGCGCAGTAAACACATTATACCATTGATATTTTGGCTGCTGTAGACTGGCAGCTGCATAAGAAACACTAAAAACAGCCAAACATACAGGAAGCTGGCAGCACTGTGTGTGCGAGCCCAACGCCAACCTCTATTCCCTTCAAATCATGCTCGTGTGCAGCTGATTTGCATTAGCAAACAAGCCTTTTGAGGGTAATATGAATCTGCCAGGATAAGGTTTTCATCTGTGCGACGTTTCCCTTAAATTAGCTCTGCAGAAGCTTTTCAACGCTTTCCCAAAAGCCAAATTGTGCATGACACATTCTGCATGTTCAGGACTAGTTTAGTACTGGATTTAGCCTCTCAAATAAACCCAGAGTAATTGTAGGTGTGACTAATGGGACAGGTAACGATTTGACTGACAGAGAACAAAGATAAATCCATTATAAATGCTGTTTTTTTTTTTCCTGACTGGTTTTCTGCAACTACACCAACAAAAAATACAAATGTTAAACAATTTAAATAAAAAATGTCGAGAACATATCACATGCATGCACTAACTCAGGGATGTCAAACACATTTTAGTTAAGGGGCCAACTACGGAGCAGTTTGATCTCAAGTGGGTCACATTTTATGCAGGAAAACGAGTAATCTCAACATTATTGTGCCCTAATTCCACAAATACATAAAATACAAAATATGTACAAAAATATTCCAGAAATAAGTGACAGACATCAGTCCCAACAGGATTTTCTTTTTAATTTTCCTAGTTTTTGTGACCAATTTCTATTCAATTAAGGGAAATATTATCTAATAATTTCAGAAAAATTGGAGGATTTTGTAAGAATTGACTCCAATCATGCAATATAAGCACCGGGAAAACTGTGAGCCCCTGCAAATATTGTTAAGTTTCATTTACGCAATGATTCATGTTTTCTCTGTCATTTTTCTTTCTCCTGCAGGGCATATTAGATGATCTAAAGGGCCGAATTTGGCCCCAGGGCCATGAGTTTGACACATGTGCACTAACTGATACAAAGACACTAGCCCAGTCGCACAAGGGATTGTGAAACTGTGACATAAATGAATAAATCTATTGTTTTGTGCATGGCAACACGATTTCCTCAATTTTGTTTTTTTTTTTTTCTGCTACTTGGAAGGAATTTTAAACTCATGTGTTTAAATCAGAGGTTATTTACCAAAACCTAATCCTGAACTTTACCGTTTCCTCAGCCCTAATCCTGTCCAACCCCTTATTATTAACTATACCACATCATTTTCTATAAGTTTTAACTGACTTGACAGACGTGAGATTGACTTGAAAATACAAAAAAAAAAAACACTGATGATGATAAAACATCAAATGAAACGAAATGGCTTGTTTCTATCATGTGGTGCAGGTGTGTAGGTGGACGGGGAATGCTAGCTCCTGATTGGTGCCAGCTTTTCCTTCCATAAGACACTCACAGGGGAGTTCTGTTGAGTTTTCACATTCCAGTACAGTAAGTGACAATATGCACTTATTCAAGTTGGTTGCAACACGTCAATAACCAAGAAAGAAGAAGAATATTTTTTTGTCTTAAATTTCAAACATTTGACGCAGAAAAACTCTACTCTACCCTACTCCGTCTGGCTGACCCAAAATGAAATCCCTGATCTAGTGCTAGTGGGAAATTAATTTATCTGTTATATGACGTATTCATCCAGTCTTTCATTCATGCATTGAGGAGGTTAAGGCCTCTCGGTGCAAAGGCAGGTGAAACTGGACAAGATGCCATTCTATTACCAATTCTATCATTCAATTATGGATTCACTAAGAACTGAAATAAAGGCTAGGAAACCAGGTGCGTCCCTAAATCCTTTGGTGGTGCTGTTTGCTCACCTGCTGTGGGGAATTCACTAACATAGCGGCCCGTATAAATGCACATATACACGTGGTTGAGACCGCCCAATGCTCATTCAATGTGGGGAGGTGAGTGCACAGTTAAATTGGATGCAGGTGGACTTCTCTGTCTGCTGCACAAACATTAAATAATGTAGAGAACTATATAAACAAATACAAGTGTACAATCAAATGGTGTTTTTTTTCCCCCTAATCTAAAAGTGGCTGCTGAAGATGATCTACTGAGCATCGTCCAACAGGTCTGTGACCTGTCCTGGGTAGCGCTTTATCCGAACATTGCTCCATTGCTATGTAAATGACGCAGCTGGTCAGCTGATTCTGGCCCGACGCTCCTTGCCATCAACACAAAACAAGAGTTTAATGGTCAAAACATTCACTGCTACTATTTTCCAGCGCAGAATCAGTCACTGCTAACAGTTCCAGATTTGATTAATTGCATTGCGTCCCCTAAATTATATATTTTTTTTGCACCCCTTATGAGATACACCTACTTTACATATTCATCAGAGGGAAACGCGCTAAATGGATTGTGGGCGCATTGTGACGTGCTGAACACGCGCAGTGTGATTCTGATTCCCTGGGGTTTGTACCCCTTATTAGCACGTGGAGTGACGTTTGCACACATTTTAATACCCGCAAACCTCTAGTGAATCCACCCCATAGACTAACAGATGCACATACATTCAGTCTTATTGCAAAAATCAGCAATGGTAACAGCATGGATGTGTATGAACTTTAATGCGAGGAACTGATATTATTACATTATGAAAAGCAAACCAGTGCATTGAAATGTCTTTGGAATAAAATAAATAAATAAATCAGCCTGTGTTGAGTTGACAGATCAAAGCAATCAACCCTAAATTGACTGCATATACAGGTCTGTGTTGCACTGTGCATATCTGATTTTCAAACATTACATCACCAACATCCACTGTTTCTGCACCTTTCACACGCTGACGTACATTAAATCAGGAAGAAGATGATAAACAGTGTTTGTTGTAGGATAACAAATAAAACTCCTCTGATCTTTATAGCCTTGTGTAAATAAATTGTCTGAGTCTTTGAGAGCCGGTAAGTGATGCCAGCTGGAAGCGGCTTTCCGTCTTGATGAAGAGTGCTGAGTGTGGGAAACAACTATACCAACTTTTCAAATGTCTCTGGCTGCAAATCAACACCCGAGCCGAACGGGACGCTTGTGGTCGGAACTTTAAAATTGCACAAATGACCGGAGTAAGTCAGCGCTATTCCACGTGATTATTCGCAAAGAAAAACAAGGAAATGCAATACATCAATGCATTGATAATAGCTCAAAATGTGCATGTAATATAATATTTTGTATTTTTTATGTGTACAATGCAAGAGTTCTTTTTAAATATTTGAAGTTGTAGGCTGGGTTCCAAATGGCACACTCCATACTATTCACTACAAACTCAATGAGTATATGCTGTTTGTCTACTATATACTATAATTATGATTAGGATGATGACTCGGAGATTTTCGGAGACCCGCCACTGTGCCACTGACTGAACATCCGGTTAACTTCAAAACATGAGCCTTATTTACAAAAATGCTTTTGTTTTGAAAAGGGGATGTTTGATTTTTAGCTTGAAGCCGGTCCCAGGAAGAATTTACAGTCCATTCTTCCCACAATGCATCATAAGGTGGTTGAGTATGACCAATGTGCCCACTATGCACACTTAAAAATGTCCCAATATTGTAGATACCTGGGTATTTCTTGCATTTTCAATCTTTTCATACTATAATGCACTTGTGTCTAACTTATGGCCCAGGGGCCAAATCTGGCCCTTTTGAGGATCCAATTCAATTTATGTTAAACTGTTGAAAAAAGTCAAAATTCTTACAAAATCCTTCAATTTTCCTCAAATTATTACATAGTATTTCCCTTCATTATATAGAAATTGATCACAAACTCTAGGAAATTTAAAGTGAAGATCCTGTTGGGACAGATATCTGTCAATTATTGCTTGGAATCTTGTCGCTTTCTTACATATTTTGTATTTAATGTATACGTAGAAGTGCAAACTAGGGCATAACAATGTTGAAATTACTTGTTTTCCCGCATAAAATCTGTGGCCCACTTGAAATCAAACTGCTCCGTATTTGGCCCCTGAGCTAAAATGAGTTTGACAGCGCTGATTAATGTGAATGCACTACATTCTAATTTTGATGTTAGATTTAGTATGAGTAGTGCGTTAGTATGCCGTTTCAAACAGCCATACTTTACATCCATCTTGTATCATCTTCTTTTAATCCAAAGTCTGCTAGTGAACACATTAACACAAAAGACAATGTGAACACAATTAGCTGATAAAATAGCACCATCGCTACAAAGAAATAAATAATATAAAAATCTTAGAGTTTCTGTCAACACAAATACAATAAATGTTTCTCCCTTTACTTAAATAGACACCAGTCGTACTCCTGGGCACTCCTCTCCAGGGAAAAGTAAAAAGAGGTCACTGTTTAGGGTTTTGTCTTCATGGAGGTTCAATGTCACCAAGAAGGAAATTTCATTCTTATCGACATTCTGCCTCCTGTCCCACTGATCACCTCAGATGTGATAACTGAATTATCTGTCATCGTTGATCTTTCCATCTGATAGAAAACTACACTTCCTTCTCTCCGGGGCACAATTCAACTCCAAGTAACCGCCACGTTTCCCAGCCTCACATCTGCGCTCCAGCTCTGATCATATCTTCACAGTTCACAGGACGAACGGGGGAGATTAAGGAGTCAATTGCCTGTCAGGACACACTGGTTAGAGAAGATGAATGCTCGTGGTGTGCGTCAAACTAAAGTTGCCAACAGTAAGAACTTAAAGTAATAGGCAAGCCATAGGTGTGAAGCTGAATAATAACTAGTATCGTAGTATAGTCATTCCATGTTGTTTCAACAAATTTCCAGGGCATTCCAAGCACTTTGGACTAAAAAATTTTGGAAATTTTCCCAAATGTTTTCTTGATTATTTGATTGGCACACTGTTTATTATTAGTTTGATTGGATGAATACTTTTGGAAATATGGCCAATTTAGAGAGGAGGGTATGTGTCGAATTTTGCCCGTCGTTATTTTTCTTCCATTTCCAGCTTCCAATATCTCAGGAACTACATCACATAACAAACTGCAAACCGGTATAATAAAACAACTCCACCCACTCTCTCAGAATATACAAAAACATCTGCTATACATCCTATCTGGTGGACATGCCAACCCCTCAAACCTGGAAAAAAGTTTGTCGGGTTTTCGGGCTGATACATGTCTGGGCCTTCAGTAAACAACCTTGCATATGCCTGAGCTCCCTGTGATTTTATCAGCTTTGAGCTATGAACATAGACTGGTCACATCACTAATCATTAGTCACGTATATGCATTGGTTCTTGGGTGACTATTTTCATTGGCCTATACCTGCATGTGGGAATGTAAGAAAAAATATGATCACTATTTTAATTCATAGTATAAAGATTACTCTTTCTTGGATTTTCTTTATGCAACTTCTTCACCTTTACTTTGGACCACAACGTCACTATTTGACCACTCGCCGATATTGAAAATCTTTTACATGAGGTCATTGTAGCTTGCCTCTGTGTCTCATAATCACTTGTTTAATATTTTTTCACTAGTAACAACAATTCTTTTTAGAGACTGAAGTGCGTGGGTGTTGAAATTACCTGGAATGACCCAGTAGTAGTAATTTGTAGTCAATTCTCTGACTGACGAGAAGCCAGTGTAGGATCTGAGAACTGGGGTTATATAGTCTACTTCCTTGGTATTTATGAGGTCTCGTGCAGCAGCGTTCTGAATTAACTGCAGCTGTTTGATTGACTTTTTAGGTAGACCTGTAAAGACAGCGTTACAGTATTCCAGTCTACTAAAGATGAATGCATGGATAAGTTTTTCCAGGTCCTGCTGTGACATTTGTCCTTTAATCCTTGAGATGTTCTTTAAGTGGTAATAAGCTGATTTAGTAACCTTCTTTATTATGTGGCTGTTAAAGTTCAGGTCTGAGTCCATGACGACACCCAGATTTCTAGCTTGGTTTGTGTTTTGATGCATTCATTTTTGAAGCTGAGTGCTTAGTTTCTATCTTTCTTCTTTGGCTCCAAAGACTACGTTACGAGTTCAGTTTTCTCCTTGTTTAACATATTTAAAGTGTAAGCTTAGACATTTCGGCACTATGAACTACATCGCAAAATACGTTCTAAAGCCAATTATTATAGAAAAATCCATTTGTGGTGAAGGTGGACAGAGCATCGATATGTCAAATGTGGTTTCCTGGCTTTGAGAATGACAAGTGTCAAAAGGTCAGTTTTAAATAGGGTTATCCTTGATGAAATAGTACCCTGGAATACTGCTAATAAAGAAAAGAAAAAAGCAACACACACACCTTTCCAGACTCCATCAAAAAGAAAGAGGCAAAGTGAAAACAGATAGGCAGGTAATGGAGCATGAATGATTAAAGAGCTCCGCAGGCAGAAGTTGGCAAACACTGCAGTACGACTTTCAGCCAGGGGTTCAAAATACAGAGGAGAACTGTAAGGTAGAGGTTATTACTCCAGCAGGGGCCACATGCAGTCCTCGATCTAATTTTGTGTGGCCCCCAAAAAATGATAACAAAGGCACACTAAACAACCACCTAAACCCAACAAAATGACTATTGTACAAAAAATGCCAACGAAATTGCACAAAATGACAAACAAAAAAAGACAACAATAACACAAAAAAATATAACAAAAACACACATCATGACTCGAAAAACACACAGAAAGGCAACAAAAATGAACAAAAATGAACTAAAAAAGCTATAGTCTTTACACCGATCTGATCGGCTATACCGATATTTTGCATTTTATGTAATTAATGTGATCGGCAGTAATGTCTTAATTTGCCGATCCAATCAATGACGTCATTGTCGTGATTAAACTTTCTGTAGATGCTCCCATTGCATTGTTTTATCGTCTCATTTACACTGAACAGTTGTTTGCTTTACGTGACATGGCTTTATTTCACTTACATTTGTGCACAAAGGTGAAAACCTATGAGCAATTGGCAAAAATGTCTCATGGTTGGAGCAAAGCGGCTGAGCACCGGACTTGTTCCCCGGTCTACTGGCTCTGAAAGCGGGGACAGCGTCTGCTGTTAGTGTCTGTGTGTGTGTTTGTGTGTGTGCTCGCTTGTTAAAATGGAGAGTCCGAGAGCGTTTTCATAGCGGACACTTCCGCTGTACACCTGGGAGTCTATCTTTGCTTCAGGAGCCAAAGCTATCCTCAGCTTCAGGATTAAAACCCTTGCTTCACAGCAGTCATTAAGTATGACATAAGACTCCGGTTTAATTCAACAGCTGTAACGTTTATTTTGCCAATCACTAAAAACGTCAAACAGCTTTTAATCAATCTGTTCCAGTCTCGCACGCTCCCTCACTCCGCACATGGTCGAGCGACTAGGGCATTCATTCACAGTTAAAGGGCCATGAACACACCCACACACTCTGACAACAAATGTCACATTCATGTCCCGCATGGGAATTCTTCAACTCTTCCACACAAACATGCACAAACATGTTCTCAGAGTAAGACAATTATCCAAAAACCATTGAGTCTTCAACCTCTTCATCATACAATCTGAATGCATCAGCCCCAACTGACTCAGATGTCCAACTCTGCCGTAAACCTTTTATTTCTAGTCTCTTGGAGAGACCCTGCAGCTCTCCTTCCTTCCTTTGATCAGAAAACCTTAGCAAACAGAAGCAGGATTTACATCAGTGGCAGCAAGCTGCTCTCATCACTTTGCTGCGCTAAGCTTTCTACCAGCAACACATTTGAGGCACCCAACGTGGTGGAGAATTACATCAGCTCTTAGGGAGCCGCTTTTCTGTTGGATAAACTACGACTGCTTCTCACAGCTAGTAAATAATCCCCAAGTGCTCCTTATTTGACCCCACATTGATTCCTTGGAAATGAATCTCAATGAATAAAGTGACACGTCACAGCAAAAACAAGGAAAAGAGGTGTTGTTGATTACTGAGTTGGTTTCTTAACAAATCAAACATAAAAAGGATTACATAAGGATATCTAATGAATAAAGGAAGTTCTGCGTGCGTGTGTTTGCGGAGCGAATTTCTCCCCTACACGGTGTCTGTTCGACCTGAAACTTTTTTTAATATCTTCCACATAGCCCGAGTGTGACATCAAAATGTAACCATTATGTGAACATTCATCAAAGTTCACAACTAAAACACCAGTGTATCATTGTACAATTAGATTTACCTATTTTTTCAGCCTTATTGTCATGTTTTCAGTGTCTCATTTTTGCACAAAGTCAAAGGCGGGAGTGATGTACGCGCAAGCGGTTGTGGCAGCTTTTCAAAATAAAATACCTGGAACACATTACGATTTTGAAAATAAATGTTTTTTCTTAGCGTCCCAGCACCAAATGATCCACAGCCGGTGGTTGAGGATCTCTGATAGACATAAATAAAGTGGTACCAAAGATAAAAGAGATGAATAATCAGATTACTTATTACTATAACAATCAATAACAACAATATATGCCTAATACTATTTATCTTTCAAGTAGAAGAAAATTGCTATGAACAATATTCCTGCTGCACCCACCAGAATGGACTCGACTACACTTTTACTCTATACTAACATTTATTCTTTATTACACCATGTGATTACGTAATTTTTTTAGTATGTTTATTATCCCCGCCAAGGAGGTAATTTTTTTACTGGCATTTTTTTATTTGTTTGTTTAATCGTTTGTTAGCAGGATTAAGTAAAAAAGTAGGCTACTTAACAGATTTTGTCAAAATTTTAACTGGATCAGTTTGAAAAATCCCTATCCCTGCGTCTGGTGAAATTTCAAAAATGAATATCTCGATTTGTAATTTGACTCAATTATATCGGGTTGATTTCCAATTACCCCACTGAGTTTCATACGGATTGGATTTGAAATGCGCATTTCATCGCTATTTTCTTTAAAAAAATAATAATAATATGGGGGTTCCCATACATTTGGAGCTACTGTATTTCTATTCAGTTTCATAACAATGTGGTTTTTCCTAGGTGGGTTGTTAGCCCTCCGCAGGATAGTCAGGATGGTGGGGCTCCCACATGCCAGCGTACCGACACACTGTGGGTCTTTGTTTGTCTGTAACCTCCCCAGAAGACCAGCCCGCCAAGGGTGACCGTACCAGGAGCAAACTCCAGACGGCAATGCTCTCTGGATCATTGGAATACACAAGCCCCCTCGCCACGACAAGGCCAGACCCAAGAGACTCGGAGACATGGCCCTTGAACAAGACTCTAGCTGCAACAATAGATGGTTTTGATAGTAGGGCTCTCAGAACCATCGAAAACATCAGGTGGCCCCAGTGGGTCTCCAATGAAGTACTAAGAGCCCACACGTGTCAGCCAAGAGCATCTTGCTTGGCTGCTCAGCGACTCACACGCTGGTTTGGCCATGTCCTCCGCCAACCTCCTGTCCATCCGACAAAAGCCATTCTCCAGTTTGACCGAAGGGCAACAGGTTGGAGACGGCCACGAGGCAAGCCCCACACATGATGGGTCAACATCATCGCAGGCGACCTCAGACAACACAGAGTTGCCATGGAGGACTGCCAATATCTGGCAAAGAAGATTTTGGAGCTTGTCAGAGGTTTTCACTTTCTGACTGCATTTGTTTGCACTCTATTTTTCAGTCTTTTAAGACAAAGTGCAGAGTCCTGTCAGTCACCTGTTGAGACACCTGAAGTTTTAGGGTCTATGGGTGTATGCAAGGCTACGGATAGGGAAGTGTCTCTAAACAAACAACCCTTCTGACTCTAAAAGAACATGTAGATTAATGCATTTCTTATATTAGTTAACTTTCTTAGCCCTTATTCCTCCCAAAAGCTTAACTAAATGTGTTTCTCTTTGATAGATTTGATGTTTGAGTATTATAGCCATGGGGGAATAAGAACTATAAGTCATAAAATGTGAATTAAAGGCTTTAGATATGATAGTGAGGATTATAAGCCTGTTAGTGGGGGTAGGTAAAATCGGTCCTCTGAACTCCTGTTATAAAAGGCCTGCTCTTCATTTGCTTTTGATGTCCCTGGTGACATCATCAGAGGACCTAAAGCACTTTGTATGACCTTCAGATGAAAGGGGTGCCCGGAGATGTTACACATGGAGAGAAAAAATATGGACCAAGTGACTTGGATATCAAACGCTCTCTGGTATGTCTGGGACAGACCATGCAATTGTATTCAACCGATGAGCAGGTGATGAAAAAAGAGAAAGCTTGAAATTGATCTGAAGATCTGCAGGTAACTCATCCAAGCATTAACAGTCAAGGAGGGAGCTCACATTTGACTTACAAGTGAGCAACAGTTAATCCTCCATGTCTTTTAGTCAGATATAAATCATTTGCAGTATAGGTTTAACCGCAAAGCAGATATTTTACAGCATTGACTGGAATTTAAAAGGTCACAATACAGAACACACAACCAGTGTGACCTCAACAAGTATTCAAACTTGTATCGTTGACTACAGGATTATCTTTGAGTACGACAAACAATCAGAACGTGTTCCGATATTTCCTTGTAGTTAAGATGAGCGTCACCCATTACGATGAATTCAACATTAGATTCTCAACACAGAGAATCAGCCCACACGATGCACAGATGGTAATGCCTCAGACTGTAGAACACTGGAGGAAACTAGTGTCGCCTCGTGTGGTCAAATGTCTAGACTAAGTACATCATGCCCGATGGCATCTAGAGATGACTGCAAAGACAGCAAAGAGCTACTGCGGATTTCCACGGTTTAAAGAACCCAGGAGGACAATCAGTGGTTGTGAGGGACCATAAATCACAGTTAAAAAAAAACCTGCAGTGACATTTGAAGTATGAGTTTAACTGCAGCCAAGGTAATCACAGATTGTGTATCTGGCCAGTCTTTAACGTCTTCCTGAATGCTCCTCTTTCAAATTAGCTTCTCTTCAAAACCTCACACAATAAGATGAATCTGTTAATGTGCAGATCGTGTAATATTAATTATTTGTCCTTTCCCCGTTTCTTCTTTCTACTCTCTCATGTATCCCTTGGGTTCCTGATCTTTGGTTTCTACGCCAACCAGCGTGTGATATTTTGACTGTCGTTATCACTCTGAGCCCAACGAGTCCAGATGGATAGAAACCGATTGGTTCTGCTGGATGTTTCTTTTAATTCAAAGGGTTTTTTGCCTCTCCATCACTGCCTGTTTAATTATTGTTGTTCTTGTACCTTTAAAGCTGATATAGGGAGTTTTTGCGAAATCTATGTTTATGTACCATTCTTTTGAAATGCGAAAAAATACCCAACTAGTCTTTTACTATGTTCTACTGCCAGTGGTCATTCAAATACATTAATGTATATAAGTCCCGCCTTCATCCTATCGACCCCTATACAAATGAAAACAAGCGCAGTGATCGCCCAGCCAGTTGGCTTCGACTTCCTGTAGAGAACTGTGTACGGAAACCAGGCCGCGCGTCACAACAGCAAACAGGTAAATATGATTTTGGCTCTTACCTGACCCATAGACCTATATCAATGCGACCTGATGTGATCTTGTTATGTTTGGCAATGCCCGTGCAGAAAAGTAGAGGCGTGGCTTCTGGTAGATTAGGCAGTGGGAGGGAGTGGAACTGTTTAGGACGGGACATGGAGAAGTTTCTCGGAAACTCTGGATATCAGCTTTAATATAACTTGCTAATTTGTATTATTGTTTGATTGATAAATGCCATGTGTAAAATACAAGTGTATAGATTACCAAATTTAGACACAGAGAAAAAAGTTTCACAAAGTTGTTTAGATGTGATAGAATATTCACTCTGATAGACTAATAAACAATGACCTTAGATTAGAGCAAAAGTTTAGAAAATTATGGAGGTTTTTTTTTAACATTTGGGAAGATTTGAAAATGCTCACCAAAGGTTACTAAAATATATTTCAGCCTGCTTTGGGCTATCACAAGCCCAACATACAAGCCTATACATGCACACATTTCTTCTTTATTTAACAACATTTACACTGTTTTCCCCTAAACTTTGGCACAATTCTGTGCAATAATGGTGGCAGGTGCAGAGCGACTCTTTGTGCTCTTTCTTGTTACTTGTTGTAAGGATGATCAGATATTTTATCAGCCCAAAATGTTTACTACTTCCTTTATATTCTATTTATGGCGTGTCAGATGTGTGTGTATCGCACAGATAAAAAAAAATATTCAAATTCAAGTGAAGTATTTGGTATGCTGCTTTACCATAACTTTAAAATATTCATGTAGTCCCCTCTCAGCTACATCTACCAACTATAGAACTGCACTGGCCTCTTTAGGTGAAGAATATATTTTATTAAAGTTTTATAGCCTAGTCCAGGGAGTTTTTGTGATGACCACAAATATGCAGTAAAACAAGAAGTTTAGCTGCAGAATAAAATATATGTTGTGTTGACATGTGGTCTTTCCCTACAAAAAAGAAGAAAAAAAGTCAAAAGTCAAATATGAGCGAGGCTTCCTGTACTCTTATTGTAATAAACAACAAAGGTCTTCAAGGGTAAGATTCCATTAGAAATTACACTTCCTCCACTGGTTTGCGGTTTTCCCCATGAAGAATCCTATTGACAGACTCGAGCTAACCATGAGATATGAAACATGATTCATCATAACATTATCAAACAGACAAAACTGTTACATTTGTTTAATAACTTTTCCTTCCTCAGGCCATTATAGTGCAGACTTCCAAAGCCACAGGCTCAGGACAGGAGTCCTTAGCCTTTGTACGCTAACATTCAGAGTGTGGGGACTCAATGTGCCAAACAAAAAGTGACAAAACTACTATTTACTACAGCAACACCAACAAGTTACCGTCAATGCAACCAAGTCTAATAAACATAGAGTGATGGATTAAGTTTGAGTCCTGAATGTTTTCCTGATTCTGAAAGTCTTTCTCCAGAACCAGAATTAAAAAAAGCAGTCACTGAAAGTCCAATTCCAGTAAGTAATAAAAGTTAACCCGATCCCTTAATGAAACAACGCTTGACTGGTTGATGTCATTTTCAACATCGGCCTGTGTTTAGTCTGAACGAAACAAGCTATCCAAACATTTGGTGTTGCTAGAATCAATGTTGTGCGGCACAATAACCGCTGGAAGAAAATGAAGATGGATGAGCCAGCTATGAAAATCACTCCCTGGTGGAAAGTCAAACGTCATCATCATCTTCCATTTCGGTTTAGACCAAACATTTTGTGCCAGAGTCATAACGGAGGTTCAAATCTGGTGTCCGGAACAAATGCTAACAATAAAGCTTTGTGTTTGTTTAAAAGTCTCATTATGCTTTATTTAGCATCTTCTGGAAAGTGAATAAAAGGTCCCAAAGGTTTTTGATTGAAATCCATGAAATGTAGTGAAACTAATAACAATAATCTTCTCGTGGGATGGAAACAAAGTCATCCCGTCTCCTATTAGCCATGTATTACGTTACATCCCAGGGAAGGTCACGGGTACATGTGTCGACTTGTTCTGCTCTCTTCTCTCTGACACTTAACTTAATTCTTCCAAGTCTCAATTTCCTATATTTTGCCTTGGAAGTAGCACGTTGATAGAAAGAACGAGTGACGGCGAAACAGCCACTCCTGTTTCTTTATGTCTCCCCTTTTTTCTCCTTCTTTAAGACACTTGTTGAAATCCCGTATAGACAAATAATGTCTGCAGTCAGAAAATAGGAGCCAGAAACGTTCCTCCGAGTATGATTCTGTTTTTAAAATTACCCTGATAGTGCTGTGGTTTCTTGGCTTTTAGCTAAGAATTTCATATTTACAGAGTATTTTGAGGTTGAGGAAGAAACTATTGCCCAGTTTTTTTTATGTATTCTGCTTCATTATTTCAAATAATGGTTATTTGTTGGAAGCAAAATGGTCAGAATGCATTTTTTTTTACTCGTTAGGAACATATGGATTTAATGCTGCTTGATCTACACTATTTATTTAAGGTGCTTATTAATAATTACCACACTAGTATGTGCAGCAGAGATAGTTTCATGATTCACAAAGCCTCCTCTGCCACCTGTATTCCACAGGCAAGAAACGCAACTAAATAATTCATAAGCTGCATTTGTATTGGTGGTGTCTAATCCTATAGAATGGTTGGTTTGTTCTCCAAAGAGGCTAAAACTGTTTTGTCAGCACAGCCTCGTTAGAAAAGGAAAAAATCTGCTTACGTAGCTGAACCCGGCTTAGAGTGCATCTCCTAAACAAGACAAACATCACCCTGTGTGTCCGTTTATCGTCACCAATACAGCGTAATCAAAACAACAACAGTGCATCACAGACCAGCGTTGGGGTCAATTATAATTGAAATTGGGTAATTGATCATGAACTACAATTATGATTCAATTATAGTTGTAAATGTAATTGAAAAAAATCTGTTGCTGTTGTAATTGAGTTCAGATAATTGACCTTGTCATTGTAATAGGCATGAAAATTCCATAAAAACGCAAAACTGCGGAACTATATTACAGTTCTCTGGCTTACACATACATAGTTAACTATTATTAAAATGTCTTTTATATCAACTATTCCCACTACCTGTCAGTTCCCTTCAGGATAATTTTACCATTTTTAAAAAAAGAATTAATCTATGGGTATAATTACACAAAAAAAAGGCTCACATGCCCACACCAAAAATATTAAAATCAATATTTTCAATTAAAAAAAAGTAAGTCTAACAAGGTAACCAAGCGATGAAAAACTAATTAGATGGTAGATGATAGTTTTTTTGAGTATATTACAGTGGATTTTTAGAGGGTAAAAACTGACCTGTTATCACACATGTCAAACTCATGGCCCATGGGCCAAATCCGGCCCATTGGAGCATCTAATTTGGCTCGCAGGAGAAAGTCAAAATGTCAGAAAAAACGTGAATCATTGTGGAAATGAAACGAAACAATATTTGCAGGGGCTCCTCACATTTTGCAGTCATTTTTAATGTTAAACAGTGGGAAAAAACACAAAATTCCTACAAAATATTTCATTTTTCAGACTTAATTAAATAAAATTGGTCACAAAATCTAGGAAATTTAAAGTGAAGATACTGTTGGGACTCAAAAACATTTTTGCTTGGATATGGTTGGTTTCTTACATATTTTGTATTTTATTTATACATAGAAGTGCAAACTATGGCACAATAATGTTGGAATTACTCATTTTTTTACATAAAATCAATGGCTCACTTGAGATGAATCTGCTCTGTATTTGGCCCCTGAACTAAAATGAGTTTGACATCCCTCGTTATCATAAGAGATGCTAACAGAAAGCTAACGCATGAGGAAGGTAAAGTTTTAGGGGGGTATTTACTTCAGGCTAAGTAATTATGATTATTAGTAATTTTAATTTTAGTAGAACGGAAATGTAATTGGGTTTCAGGGGAAAAATTATAATTTTATTTTAACTGTAATTGGAAAAATACTGGTCACCGTAATCATAATTGAGTTGTAATTCAAATGGATAATTGAAGATATAATTGTAATTTTAAAATGTAATTGACTCCAACCCTGACACAGAAAGACAGCAATAATAAGGATGTTTTTTGCTGACGCATCTGTAAAATGTTGCAATGGGTGCTACATATTGGCAGTATCGCCAGAGGGATGTTCCTTTCTCCATCACTGTACCGAGGTATAGGAGTAAGGAATCTGTGCTTCGGGGGTTCCATGGAGGAGAATTTAGATGAGGCTGACGACTCCTTCGGGCCTCTTGGATAGGAATGGATGAGGACGTTAAGCCGTCTGTAGTGAAAAGGCCTATCTGACTCTGTCAGAAGTCCATCAGGGAGTGAAAAAACACAGGGGGTCTTCTTTTCTTCACATACATTTATTCTCCCTTGCTTGAATGTCATAATTCTCAGCCTTCACTGTAGAAAATTGTCTCTATTTCTCATGTTTCAAAGTCGTCCTCACAGGACGTAAAGGAAAGTTGAGCCCACGATGCCACTTTAAAAGATCGGTAAAATCTCTCAGTGAGACAGCCATTGATCTCGCTGATGTTCCCTTGTCTGTTGGTTTTTATTCCCAGCCTTTAGGCAGCTGTCTGGTATCCCACGACAAACACCCAACAGCAGAGAGAGTGAGCGAGCCACCACCCATAGCCACGAGGTGATTTACCAATCAATACGACCTTCTGGAGTACCTGTTTCTCCTCAGCTCGGCTTTAATCCTCAAGTGTATCCAGCCCACACTGCCTTTCTATGCCCACTGGGTGACAAAGACACTGGGCGCCCACAGAGATGATGCAATCTGGGCTCATTATCGGCTTGTCCTTTAGTAGGATAGCAGCAGGTAAGCATAATGATGTAAAGCACTCCAGGTTGTCAGCAGGATTCACCACAGCCAGGAGGGAAGTCAATCTACAGCCCACTGACATGACATTGAGCTCCTTGGTGCACCCTTAAAGTCTATTCTAAAGATACGAGAGAAACGAGAAATGGATTCAATAGTAAATATAGCAGCCATGGGACTTTGAGTCTGGAATGTTTTCATGTTATTCAACTGAGGACCCCCGTTGATAATTGGGTTTTGTGGGCTCAGCGAGGAAGTTGTCAAGCTTGAAGAGTTTTTATTTGTGCATGTGCCGTCAAATCACATGCAGCCTAAGGCGGCGACCTCATGGTGACGCCCCCATGAGGCCTGTTAGGGTACGGCTGTCTGATGAGTCTGTCCAGAAGCCACACGTTCCCAGAAACTCCCTGGATTTGGAGGTGACAGGGTAATAGAAAGCAAAAGGGGCCCTGCAGCAGGGCATTATGGGAGACTTTTACTGATCTTGTTGGCTGAGGAGGAGCTGTCGTCATACGCTGATTTTGCCTCATTTTACCAATTTTTAAAAAACTGAAATCTAGAGGTATAATTAATCAAAAAAGGCTCAGACCAAAAATATTAATACCAATATTTTCATGGATTGGGACACCGAACACGGTAACAAAGAGATGAAAAACAAATGATATGACTATGCCCCAGTGGCAAAAGTTTTCATTAGTTTTCCCAAATTCATTAGAAAAAATACATAATATACAAATATTTTAAGTGCCATAAAACACGATGACTGTACAAAATATATATATATTTTTTTTTTTTAGGTATAAAATACTGTTAGTTTCATGTCAGAGATGCTAGTTCTACCACCTAATGTATGTAGAAGTTTTCATTGAAATGGTCCCAAACTTTTGAGACTTTAGGTTGGTTCTTCTTTTTTTGCGCAATTCTTCTTCACAATGCAATACAACACAAAGCGGCCGCCGGCCTGATTTTATCAGGAATTTACACATTAAACGATGCGTCGACGCAAATGTTTGTAGTCAACATTATCAATTATGTTACTAATAATTTTTGCATTATTATATATGTTACACACATTGCGGTTGGAGCAAATCCTGAGACGGTCTATATATTTAATTCTATTTTTTCTACAAACTCTGCCTATGCATTATGGGAGAGTTTTACTGACTCTGTCGGCTGAGGAGGAGTTGCCGTACTCAGTATTCTGAAGGTTGATCAACTACTGCTGCACAGCACACAATGCATATATAAAACGAGAGGCTGAAGGACACGCACAAACACTTTATCTCATCTTTAATTGAGCATGCAGCCATTAAGGCAAAGACAAAGGAAAGGCTCACGCCCTTCCATAGTAATTGTTATGTACCATACAAAGAAAAGGGGTGGGATGGATGTGATCACCACTGTTTAGAGTAATCACATAAGCAGGTAATGTTGTGCTTCCTAATGAGGACCCATGAGATGGTTCGGATCACACGTGTCAAACGCATTTTAGTTCAAAGGTCATGTGTGGAGCAGTTTGATCTTA
Organism: Gouania willdenowi; assembly: GCF_900634775.1. NCBI lineage: Eukaryota > Metazoa > Chordata > Actinopteri > Blenniiformes > Gobiesocidae > Gouania > Gouania willdenowi. The sequence goes on along the minus strand of NC_041064.1, from coordinate 9,170,458 downwards.
GATGGTTGGAAATATTCATCCTCTACTTACAAAATACCCTTACATCACAAACAGTGCTCGCATGAACAGCTTTAACTGGCTTCTTGTTCCCTTTACTTTGTAATGAATGTATAAATCATATCTGAAAACTGTTTCTCTTTTTCTGTTGTAATGTTATTGTACACTGCATTTACTCCATTACTGGTCCTTTTTTTTAATTCTATTATTTTTAATCACTTTTAAAGCCTCCTGTAGACAAGTTTCTCAAACTAGCACACAAACAATACATCTGGGTTGTCTAATGTAATTGTTATATCCTCATCAAATAAACAAATGAATGAATTAAATAAATAATAAGTAAATAAATAAATACATTTAATTACATTTTTAAAAATGAAATAAATACATAACATTAAATTAAATCAAATTGAATAAATAAATAAATTCAAAGGATTTCTTCAAGGGCAAATTACAGCTCTGCTCTTCCCAATAAGTTTATTTCTATCATTTTTTTTTTTTTTTTTTTTTTAACAAAAGCAATAATCCTGTTTATCCCATACAGATGTAAATTAATATTTACAGAACAGAGAATTCCTGAAGTACATTAAAACGAAACGATGTGCAGAATATTCCTGCAGGCCCATAATTGCATTATATGTAAAGCCAAGACTATAGTTTTTGTAAGAGGATAAAAGTCACTGAAAAGTTATTTTAGATCTACTTCTAATCCTTCTTTTGGAGTGAAACTAGGGAATGAAAGAAATGCTTCACTTCTATGGTGGCATTTTGGTAACAACATTGGATTGAATGACACAAACCATCATTTAATTACAAAGTCCTTCGGCGCCAAGTCTAAAGCACTTAAAGGCCATCCAATCAGCCCAGATGTTTGGATATCAGCCCATGTGGTCCACCTGCTGGGGTGAGGACAGAGATTTATTACCTGCAGGTCAACTCTTTGTCTCCGACATCACAGAGAGAGAGAGGGCAGAGAGCAGCCGAGGTAAAACAGCAGAGAGCTGCTAATGAGATATAAATGGACAGCGGCTGATGATACAGTACCTTGTAATGGATGTCCATGCATTAGTGCCAATGAACAAAGTAGGGGAAATCAGCATATTTCAATGTAATACAGGATTGCCTTTATGTGTAATTTTTTTAAATCATTCTAAAAATTTTGAAAGTACAAATATTTCTAATTAAAATGTTAGACTTTAAGAGTATCTTCCCTAAGAATTCTTAAATTTGATCACTCTAAAGACTGTTCAGTTTTAACCTAAATATGGACACTTTAAATTTATAAATATATATAAACCCAAAAAAAACCCAAATGACCAACAGGAGGACATTACGTTTTACAATTTTTTGTCAAGAAACCAAAAAGTGCAAAACAAAAAGTAATCATTTAGGGGTCCATTCCCCCGTGTGGACAAAAGGCTTTTTTGCGCGTATATTCTCCGGTCCAGGTTCCTGACACGCCCACCACGCGGAAGTACACAAAAAGCGCAGAGTCTGTCACAATGAAGGCGGTCTGAAGTGTGTGGAATAAGTGCGCTGCACTTATTTCAGGGTTAAAAGGAAAAGAACTTCAAGGTATAGTAAACAATGTTTTTTGGATTCTAATTCCGGGTGGATCATCTCGACTATTGGTCCTCCTAGTTGTCAATCATTTTGATGATATGTTTATGTAAGGATGTTGTACGTGCTCGTGCTTGAATTCGGTGCGCAGCAGACATATGGGAAAACTGCAAATCTTCTTTTGGAAGGTAAGCTTGCATCAGCAATGCCGACTCCGACTTGTAAACAGAGCTGTGCACGAGGAAAACTGGGCTTGTGCACGCTCTCTCGCGTTTGTAGGCGTTCCTTCTTGGAAGCAGGTAGTGTGTTGCATGGGCAGAGGGTCTTTCTTTTCTAAACTACTGGAAAATCATCCAGTATAGACGGGAGAATACACGCAAGGCCAGATTTGAATGGGAACGCCCACATTTGTGTGTGTAACTGGGATGGAGCTGCACAGCGACTGACTTAAGTACAGGGGGAGAATAGAAACCTCAGTAATTTTTACTTACCACTGCCTTAAAAATGCTTTGTTAAGGTGTATCTGTATTTCGTACAAAAGTAATTCTCATCCACTACTGATGCCAATGTACCTCCCAAGCACTCTGCCAATGTGACTTTTCTGTTGTTTTCATGGACTAAAGGTTTTTGACAAAACAATGGCATTTGTTGATATTTTGGCTTCCACAGAAACACACGAAGAATCTGAGTGACTTCAGCAGAACAATACTTGTGTCAAGCAGATCATTGTCTTCCTTGTCAAAAAAACAATCAAGAAATCACAGTAAGAATGAAGTCAAAACACTTCTTCAAGAAATGTTCACGCTTTGGCATAATTTTTGCATCCTTCTACGGGACTCTCGAATCCCACAATGCAACGTGCAAAACTTTTACGGAGTTCAAATCACAAACTTGCGCTGTGTTCGAAATCACATACTAACGTACTACTCATACTAAGTTTGACATGAAAATGAGTATCTAGTTCTTTCACATTAGATAGTATAAAAAGACTGATTATGTGAGATATACCCGGATGTACACTATATCAGGACATTTTTTAAATGTGCACGGTGGGTACACTATAGTAATACTCAACTGCCCTATGATGCATTACGAGCGGAATGTAAAATCGTCCTGGGACCGGCTTCAACCTAAATATCAAAAGCATTTCTTATTGTCTTCCATTAGTCTCTTAATGCTTTTAGACGTTTAGTCAGTGGCACAATGGCGTGTTTCCGTAATTCTCTGAAATGTCTGCATGAAATGTGTATCAAATGACCAGATGTTGATATTCTACTTGGTCACTTTCTCGCTTAAAATGCTTTCAGAACTTTCAAAGATGGAGAATAAACAGAGATATTTAGCCTCAGTGTGGTCAGGTTTTTGTCATTGTAGGTTCCAAATGCATCTTGGGAAACTTGGAAGTATACTTCAGTGGGAATGCTCCTCTTCCTAATCATCCTAATCATACTTATAGTATAGAGTAGACAGTATATACTCAATGAGTTTGTAGTGGATGGTACGGAGTATGCCATTTCGAACTGTTGTTGATGGTGGAGTCAGTAGCATACTTGAACCTTTGTGAGTAAATTATCCCATTTTTCGGAAGAAATACCTTCAATTTATTGATCTATGAGGTCTACAGTATATGTCTTTATCAATGGTATCGAAAACATTAGGTATCATCCCCAGTAATTTGAACATACAAACATTGAAATTTAAACTATAGTATGTAGGTTTTGCTGGTAAAACATAAACTCAAAATAAATCCAACATAAAGACGGCATTATCGTATTCACGCTGTATTTAAAATCAGCAGTAGGTCTAGAATTAAGGCCACACATGGATTACACCCCCTCCTGTTTTACCTGACTATTGTCAGATCCAATGTACATCACCACATGCAGAGCAATGGTGCTCTCTTATGTTCAGAAAAAAAATAGAAGAAAAAAAACAAAAAAAAAAACAGAGAAATAAGTCTGAACACATGCGTGTCTGTGCGTGCTGCTTCTCTAAAGGAAACTACAGCAGTAGCAGCTTTTAGGGGAATTAAAATTAATGTGTGTAATCAGAAGCTAACAGCGATCCAGTCAAGGGCAATTAATACTAGCAAAGTGAGCAAAGCGGCTGGTTTGCTTAGCCCAAGCCTGGCTGGAGTTGTAGAGATGGAGGATTAAGATGCAACCACAGACAAACTGCAGCAGATGTCCACAGAGGAAAAGGAAAGAGCCTGAAATCTGGCATCCATATGATTTCACCAAGCGGGCCACTTGGTCGGCCTGGCCCAATCCTGTCTGACAAGCTCCTGGCAGCGTTTAGATAACACCATCTTCTCTGTTTTTGTTTGAGTGCCAAGGGAAGGAACTCACTGTGGCCCCGCAGTGCATAGGAACGAGACTCATTGCAGAGCTGCACAGTGGGGCCACTATGAGTGAAACAGAGAGATAGAGCAACAGAAAGGATGCATACTCTGTATCTCAATGCAAGGCATAGTCAGTGTTGGGAGTAACACATTACTAAAGTAACAAGTTACTGTAATGTAACATATATTCCTTTTTTCAGTAATGCAGTAATGTAACGCTTTACTGAAACAAAATCAGCAATATATTACTCATTACAATCTCAGTAACGCAAGTTAGATTACATGGAGACTTTAATGAATTCCAATGAAAACGAAACAAAAAAAAAAAAAGAGTCAAAAAATGTTTGAAGACACCACTGTAAATTCTACACCTTTCTGTAAAACCCAGCAAACATACACTTTCAAGTTACTAATTCGGTTTTACTTTCAAATGCAATACCAATTATTTAAATTAAATTTCTAGGGGCACACATCTCAGCCCATAGGCATGTAAGAAGTATACATAGTTTACTTTTACCTCTCCAACATTTAGTGGCATTTAGAGAAGAGTATTTTTCACACTGGTAAGGTGTGATAAAGTATCTCATGCTCACCAATTTTAGAGTAACTTGGCCGACACTGGGCATGGTTATGTCTTCTTTCTGTCCGAACCCTCTCTGAATGCATGCACCTATGCCTGAGCATAAATAAATAAGCAACACTGAATCCGACTGCTGTCAGAAAAAAAAGTTCTGCTTGTTGTTTTCTTTCATTGACACTAAACCAAAGTGTCACCATCCGGGATCTTTTCACTCAGCCCTCGCCCGGTTGCCTTGAATGGCGTTTGTTCTCCAGACGGTCTCGCATTTCCAATGTTTACATGAGATAATGATGCATGTGTGTAAGGATACGCTGCCAGGCCAAGAGCAGGGCTGATATGAGCTGCTAGCGTCTGGCTCGTCACTCCAAAACAATTTGTGTTAAATTGGAACTACGATGTCAACTCAAACATAAGGGGGAATGTAATAACACCCAATGTTACAAGGGAAATCTGTGATACATGGGTTCAAATGTCAGGAAGGTCAAACAAACATGCAACAATGCTGGATCTCCATTTTAACTTTGGGAGGGGTTGGGTTTTTCGGGCTGTGAAATGAATGCAGTGGTATGTAAACAAAGAAAATGGGACCAATTTTAAGAAATGTACACCCAATCTCAACAAACACAAGAAATGCTTTCATATAGTTTAACCCAAGTGACCAAAATTGACTTTAAAAAGTACCGTAAGTTTAAAAATGTGATTTTATTCTGCATCGTCAGGACATGCTTATATTCAGAGCAGGAAGAACATCCACTCACCATCTTTATATCAACTATTAAGAAAACACAGATCAAATGACACTTAAATTTCACCATATAAACCACAGACCGAGAAATATATTCCCCAGGGCCAAAAAAAACGACAGCATCTATAAAATAATAAGTGCCTTGTGGTGTGAGTAGTCATAGCCTTTTTCCGATCTTTAAACTTTTAAAGACCAGATTTGTATCAATGTACTCATTAAAGTGCATAAAGTGGGCTTGACATTCGTGACATTTGTGGTTGCAAACAATAATCATACCACTAAAATGCAACATGGGAAAAAAGAAAGAAAATTAAAAAAAGGAAGTCAAAATGAAAAAGAAAATGAGGGAAAAAATCAAAGATACAATAAAATAAAATGCAACAGTCATGTCGAGACAGGGCCATCTATCTAGATTTACTGTATGTGGTCCATCCATAAAGTCAGCAAAATGATGGTCCATTGTTCTATGAATCTGTTAATTTATCTGAATAATATCCACTGTTATCTTAAAGATGTAAATCCTTGTTTTAATCAGAAAGAAAATGGATTGAAAGTGACCAAAAATAGTGGAAAAGGTGAAGAAATGGGATTTTAAAAACCACAGAATATGGTTAAAAGTTGCAAATTAGAGTGGCCAAGAAACAGACTGAAAAAGTAAAAAAAAATAAAAAATAAAAAAAAAGGTTCAAAATGTCAATATTGGCTTCAAAGTAGGAACAATTACTTTAAAGTGGCAAATAATGGGCATGACAAATCATGAATGTGGTTGACAAAAAATATGCATGAAATACGGTGAAAAGGGTTTATAAGTGCCGAAAATGTCTTAAAAGTGGAAGAATGTGCAAAAAAGGCATTGGAATTTGATGGGAAAGTGACGGAAATAGGAATAATGTAGCAAAAATGCATTAAAAGGAGCAAAAATATGGTAAAAATAGGCAAAAATGGGCTGAGAACCCCTGGCATAGAAAACGACAGAATTCAACCGTGCAACATTCTGCACAAAACAGCTCAACACCTTGTTATGGAAGTCAGGTACTAAAGCTGCAGTTCACAACTGTCTCACTCTGGAAATATTTGGCACTTAATTAAATTAAAAACCCAGCTCTGACAGCTGAAAATGCAGGAAAAACTTCCATAATCAGATTCCAAAGGCAGCACAGAGGTGAGAATGCTGCACATGAATACAGAAATATAAGGAATATTAACTATTATCTATGCAAAGTGATAATCAAACCTAAAACTTGAAATAAAACAGGAAAAAGAGCAGATTTTAATTACCATTCTTCCTTGGCCGATGCAGCTGAAACCCATGATGACCTTTTTGAAGTTTTTCTTCCAGCATTGTGTAGTTTGACCTGTTCATGAAGCACAGCTGGTGGAGGGCAAGTACAACAATGTGACAAAATAGCTCTGTCAACGTCTGATCGAATTCCCCTAAAACGGAGTTCTGCCAGCGGGAAAAAGAAATATCATTAGCTATTGACTGGTGTCACCTCCTTCATAAACCCTGTTATTGTTGTCCAGTGATTGCAGACAGCAGAGGACATCGTGTTAGAACCGCCTCAGATTACAGACTTTAAAGTCTATAATGGAGAACAAATCATTCAGAATTAAACTCTTTAACATAATATTTTATCTGGACCTTATTTATTAGATATCACTTCGATTTAGAAACCGTACACAGTTTATGGCCAGAAAGACATTTTTATGCAACACGATGTCTTTAAAATTTCTGGATTGACAAGTTTTTTTCCTTTTTTTTTTTTTTTTTAATCCCACTTGAGTTTTGTTTTTTTCATTTTGTCTTTTTTAAATTTTATTTTATTCTTCTAGTACTTTTTTTGTCATATTTTGAATTTTTGGCTTTTTTATTTTTCTTTCTTTCTTCAGTTGACTTTTGTTTTTTTCATTTTATTCCGGTTTTTATTATTTTATTTCTTTCTTCTAGTATTTTTTTTCATGTTTTCAAATTTTTTTGTTTAAAAAAAAAATATATATATATATACATATACATATATATACATATACCTGTACATATACATATACATATATACATAAAAATAAAAATCCTTCTTCACTTTAGTTTTGCTTTTTTATTTTCTTTCTTTTCTTTTTTTTAATAAACATAATTGTAAGTATTCTTCTCTTTCTGATGTAGCGTGTCTGCCATCTACTGGTGCATTTAAACCACATACGGATCAACTCTTTCCTACCAAATACATGTGTAAAACAAAGACAACATATATTCATTAATTTAATAAAACAGTCTAATTCAACATTTTTTGTATTTATAACAATACACTGTATATATTTGTTCTAATTTGTGTCTAAAAACGACTTAAAATCTACCAAAACAAAAATCTACCATTTATAGTGACAGAATGGTGCATCCAGGTTTCAGCACGTCACTTTATGGAACGTGTTAAACTCAAGGCCCGGGGGCCAAAACCGGTCCTTTAGAGCATCTAATTCAGCCTGTAGGAGAAAGTAAAAATGACAGAGAAAACATTTAATATTGTGAAAATTACCATGATTACATCACATGACTGCTGTAATTGTTTTTTTAATCACTAATTGTGGAATATATATATATGTGCCATTTCCTCAAAAACTATTCCACAAAATTCCCCTAAATTACACAAAATACAGTATCTTCACAATTAGGCAATATAAAAAATGCATTATTTTCCTTTTTTTCAAGATTAAATCATGCATTTCTGTCAAAAAATAATAAGATTGCACCATGTGTAGCATTAACCTTTGATTTTATGACCAAAAATAAACGTGGGAGGTGAAAGTAACTAACTTTTACTTTGAGTACTATTTAATTGAGCTACTTTTTACTTGTACTTGAGTATTTTATGTATGACTTACTTGTACTTTAGTACAATTTCAATCAAGTAACTACTTCTACTTGAGTAGGATATGTCAGTACTCTTAACACCTCTGCGTATTGTTTAGTTTCGTATTGTCACATTCATGGCAATGCACACCCCTACTAGGGCACGATAATGTTGATGGATCCGAGAATATGCAGCCCACTAGCTATCAAACTACTCAGTTCTTGCCCCCCCCGTGTGAAAACGAGTGTGACACCCCTGCTCTATTGGAACACACCTCCTCATTAGCAGAGACAGGGGACAAAAAAGGAAAAAGAAATGCTCTAGGGGTCAAAATCATCACCAGACGCCACTGCAGTGGTATTTTTGAACCCATGCATCACAGCTCAGCCTGTTGCCAAACCACCTATTAAAACACCAAGAAGCCAAAGAGCCATAAAGACAGAAGGCGAGCAGCTTGTTATTATTCTTTGTGAGAGGTGAACAGGCCTAGATCAATAGCTGCAGAAACCACAACTGATGCCTGTAAAGCACAACGGGGCCATGTGGCTCTTTCCCATACAGTCACAGATATTAACTATTTCAGGGGCCTTTTCTTTCTTTTTTTTAAAGAAACACTGCCAAGAATAATTTCCCACATGTAACATTTCCCACCAAAGCCACAGGGTGGTGTGTGAGGCCTGACACGCTCTGCCAAGGAGGACAATCAGTGAAAAACCAGATCCTCCCCATGGATCCATTTCACAGCTTGAAGCTGGTGAATTATAAATGACTCATTTAGCTCAGCCACATAAACTGGTCAAACATTCCACTGCAAACACGGACAAATAGTGTTGATATGTAGCCACACATGTGTAATACAATAATCAAATATTTACAGCATCGGTTGTTCAGTTTTGCTCTTCCACATTGATCTGTTTCATGTGCATGACAACACAATCAATACACAGAACAATTAATTTAAAATGTTTAGATTCCTTATTAATTATTATTGATTGATTAATATTTATCTATAAATGTGTTTGATATTTTGAAAGGTAGTGTTTGGTTGATTAAGTTACAGCAGGGGTGTCTAACTCATTGTTTTAGGAACAAAAATGAACAATTTTCACATTATTATACCCAAGTGTGCACTTCTAGTGATAAATAAATTAGACAAAGTATGAAAGGCATCAACAATGTCTAAGCAATATGTGACAGATACTTAAATGTCCTTTATTGTCTAAACCATTTTTTTATTTAATTCAGGGAGATTTTTGAGGAAAATTGCAGGATTTTTGTTCTTTCCACAATAACTTACAGCTGAATTATTTGGTCATTTATACAATGATTCATGTTTTTTTCTGTCATTTTCACTTTCTGCAGCGGATCGAATCAAATGCACTGGAGGGCCGGATTTGGCCCCCAGGCCTCGAGTTTGACACTTGAGTTACGGTACTAAAGCACGTACTGTATGAATCTTTTCTTGATATTGTTAATAAACATAATTGTTTGCATGTCTGCCTGATACAACCACACATTTTAAAAGACAGAAAAAAATAATAAAAAATAAATTTATCAGACCTGAGGGCCACATTAATGTTGAAAATATTTTTTTTTTATTCCATAATACAAGAAGGGTCAGTGACTACTTTATTTGTGTTGAGTCATTCTGTCCAAGTTTGCTTTTGATTTGTTTATTTTTCTGTTTTTTGGTGTCATATTGTGTGTTTATTGAGAAATATTGTGATTTTGTGTATTGCTGTTGTCAGTTTGTATGTTTTTGTTGTCATTTTGACATATTTGGTTTTTTTTCACGTGTCATATAGATAATCTCTACATTTTCCATTACAATAATATAAATATGAACTGAAATAAAATGAATACATGTGCATTTTTAATTGGCAAACTTATTAAAAATGTAAAATATAGAAACAAGTAATGAAATCTGACACCAAATTTTTTTTCATATTTCATAAAATAAATATTTATACTGTATAAACTAAAACAGTCTATGAATGTAAAAAAACAGCCGCAAAAGAACCAATAAAAGGTTTTCATGTAGTGGTATTTGTTGTGCAGTATTTTAAGCTTCGGGGTTGATTTGCACATCTTTGCGTTGCTTCTATTTAATATTTTGTATTGAAAACTGTGTTTATTGGATCTTTTAGGCACTCTCACAAACTGGTACAGTATTTAAATACTGGAATCAACAACAAACCACAGGTTTCTGATCCCTGAACGCTCTGGAAGTCAATTGCAGGGAAGCATTAGAAATCCATCATCACTAAAAATAGTCTTTCAAACAATACTGTAAATGGTTATATGTTTAATTAGGGTTGTTGACCTTAAAGTTAATTACATTAGTATTGATTTGCTTGAATATAAAAGGCACCCTACAGAAACCTTTATATGGATGTAAATATATGAACTCAGACATCCTAAATCCATAATCCAATTTATTTTTATGATGGAAAAAAAAATATTTATTTTTTTATATAGTGCAAATTTACAAATATTTTTATGAAACATTTTTTTTTTCTTATTTACAATAACAGACATAAAACTATGGAAACATGACATTAAGGCACAAAGCTTTGCAATAAAGAATCTTCACCTTTTATATTTTCCTAACCAAAAACATGCATTAAAAACTCACTTTTGAGGCTGAAATTCTCATGTGTATGTTGTAAAGCTTTCCAGTAGCATTAACGTTATTAATTCCTGCCTGTGAAGTCTGATATTGATGAAAAAAATAAATAAAATGGGACACACCTTGGATGATAAAAGAGTGACTAAAGCGCGTGGATGGTCTCTAACTACAGAGGAGCTGCAGATCAGTGGAGTTGAAACTCAAAGCTGGCGCTGCCACCTCAGCCCCACTAACGCAGTCCTGCCCTCGGATTTTCAGGTGAATAAACTTAATCTTCCAGCTGTCGTTGTCTAGCGGCGAGCGAATGAGTCCGAAAACCTGTTCGAAGATGCCCAGACAGGTGGCGTCTCTGTGGATCGTCCCGGCAACAGCCACCAGCACCAACCCGTGAGGAGACACCAGCGCCTTCAGGCCCCGAGGCTCCAGGTTGGGACTGAATATGAGGCGCTCTGTACTTGGCAGCGCTAAAAGACGACAGCTGACCAGTTCGGAGCCCAGAAACTCTTCCATCCGTTCGCTGCCAGCTCTGAAAAAAAAACAAAATTAAAAAAACAGTTTATTTGTTTGTCTGTTAGCAGGATTGCATCCAAATTATTATTTAAAAAATTTGGACAAGATTTTGACCAAAGATAGACTTTACGCCATGGAAGACGCAATCTGGATCAATATACTGATTCTGGATCAGTTTGTTTGTTTTTCTAAATTGAAAAATCTCAATCTTTCATTATTGGCGACATTTCAAAAATTAATATCTGGGTTCATAATTGACCGATCTTTATGAAATTTGACTCAGATTTTTTTATTTTTTCATTATCCCACAAAGTTTCATCTGGATTTGATCCGGATTGCGCATTTTGTGATTTTTCGGAAAAACGGGGGTGCCCTTACATTTATACCTACTGTATCTTTATTAATGGGGACAGACATTTCTTAAGCTAATGCTAACGAGTTCATAAAAAAGTTTATATTAAAGAGTTAAAAGACTATTGAAGTTACTTTTCCTTTTCATGTGCCTTTTTTTTTTAGAAAATAATTTAAATATAAATGAGAAAATGAATGAATTGCATACAATAACACTAATAGAGTGACCCACATGCACAAATATATTCCATAAAATATCAACCAATTAACTCTTCATTCAGCAGCTATTGCAGCTTTTTTTATTATTGTATAAATCCTATTACTGAAGTACATTCTAGTGTTGATGTATTCAATTGAATTTGTATTTGTAAGGAACCTGTTTACACTGGTTTACACTACAAGTTGGGAATAGTTTTTTGATTTATTTATTGTTTTTATTCATCGTAATTTTTATCATTACTGTGAGAAATACCAGAAATTTGGGATACATTTTTAGTCTATATCGCCCATCCCTAGTCTGGGAACATTTCACCCATGACATGCCAAATTTAAAACAAATAATTGTACGATTTATTATCCGATTAGTCGATTAATCGTTTCAATAATTGATGACTAGTCGACTATTAAAACAGTCGTTAGTTGCAGCCCTATGCGTATCATCATGTTTCTTAATACATCAAAAACTAGATTAAACTAATTACCTGCATAATAAACACATTTTTTAAAAAATGCAGGAAATAAAGAAACATTGTTTGCATTCTGTGTCAAAAAGCTTTAAAAAAACAAAAAAGGATTATTATTATTTTTTTAAGTCAGCTATTGAAAGTTTGTTTATTGTTCTGTTCAACTTCACATGCCGACAAAAATCATTATTTTCACACTTTAGTTGCACGTCACATTTTGTTCCCGGTCACATATCACTCACATGCAGCCGAAACATTTCTGTGACATTTTTAGCGCCGCATATAAAAACTCAAACACAAAAATAACTGATGTTGCTCTCACCTGGCAAAGAGCTTTAATTTCACATCTGGCCAGAAGTGTTGTGGTCCCCAGGCTTGAGGCGGTTGATTCAGGGACGAGTTCTGACTGTTCAAGAGTTGAAAGAACCATCGACAAAAATGCTGACCGAGGACCAGAGGGTCGACGTCCACTGAGGGTTTCACATTGGTGGAGTCGGACATCTTCTGATCGGCTTCTTCCTGCTTGTGTTCATTAACCTTAAATAGGGATGAAAAGATTCATCGTGAGGCAGTTAAAAATCGATCAATACTGTGAAACTGAATCAGAATCTAAATGAATAGCCTTCTTCTTCATTTGTACTATTTATTTATTTCTGGATTGATTTTTATTTAAATTTCATTGTTTTGCATAGTTTATCAAGGGATTCTTTTGACAATGAAAGATAAAAGAAAACAGTACAGTATTTTAATTTTTGAAGAAAAAAATGAATATTTTTCAGTCATTATTTATCTACAGTCTCATTTTGTAAAATAAATGGTGAGAGAATTGTATCGTGAACCCAGTATCGGGAATCGAATCGTATCGGGAGTTGAGTGAATCGTTACATCCATAACCTTAAACGTTTTAAACAACACATTTGTGACTAAAGTGAAGTAAAGATGTTTTTCATGCATAACTGGTAACAAACACAGCATGTTTCAGACTGTTTTTCCTCATGAAAAGAAGTGAACTCCAAACTGTATGCTTACAGGCTTGTTAATACCAACTCATGAACAAACTATCAGTTGTGGCTAGGGATGTAACGATTAATCGTAAGGCAGTTAAAAATCGATTCATAGGTATCACGGTTCATATCGATACTCTGAAAACTGAATCGCAGTACTTTTTTTAAACAGCAGAGGGCGCTATATATATATTTATCCTTCTCTTGTCTAGAAGCGTAGGCGGTGGGCGGAATCTGCTACTACTTTCTTTCTGGCCGCCTTCTACTCCTAAACACGTTCATAAATGATTCCTTACCCCTTTAGCACCGAAATAATATCTGTAATATTACCTGAATATCTGTAGAAGTCATGTTTTTCTATTAGCTTTGTCTGCTAGCATAGCATCTCTTCTTCACTGCTAGAATAGCTGCATGCCAACCGACCACTGGGTTACCAGCGCCCTTGGCTGGTCCGAACAAATATCTGCTGTAAATATAGTACAATCACTGTATTTTTAAAGTCCAATTGTTAAGGCACAAAATACATTTTCAGTTGCACTTTTAAAAAGAAAAAGAACTATTATGCAGTTTTGCATTGTTTACTATAGAACCAGAATTTAAATTAACATGCTTCTTCTTTATTTGTATTATTCCTTTTTTTTTATTTTATTCAGGATTTATTTGTAGTTAAATTGCATTGTTTTGAATAGTTTATCAAGGGATTCTTTTGACAATAAAAAATAAAAGGAAAATAGTGCAGTATTTTCAGTCATCATTTGTCTACAGTCCCATTTTGTAAAATAAATCGTGAGAGAATTGTATCATGAACCCAGTATCGTGAATCTAATCGTATAGGAAGTTGAGTGAATCGTTACATCCCTAGTTGTGTCGATAACAAATAAATAACATAAGTGACGACCGATGCTTTCTTGTGACGTGGGAACATTTGTGTCACCTTTCCTGATGACCACAGCTCCAGTGTCCTCTTCACCAGCTGATGTTTCTCACTGTTCGGAGGCATGGTCACGCCCTCCATCGCCAGGTATTTGAATATCACATCTCGGTAAATCTTCCTTCTTTTCAGGAGCTCTTCTGCATTTTTTGTGAATGAGAGAATTGTATCGATGGCCTCTGCATCGCAAAAATAAACATAAAAACCATCATATAAAATATGAAGTATTTGAAAACAATAGTGCCATTGAGCATGATAGTTAAGATTAAACTGGTGAGTCAAAGCAAACTTAAAGGTTTCATAGAAACGGGAGGGGACAGACAAGTTACCATCAGTTTCTCGACTATTTATTAGAGCTGGGTGTTTTGCCTTAAAAAAAAAAAAATCTCCAATTTTTTTAAAGAAAAATTTGAGTTTCGATTGCGGTAACCCACAAGGACGGAATGCGAAAAAGTCCAAAAAAACTGTGGTGGGGAAAAAAAAAAAAAATAATATATATATATATCTTTTTTTGTTTTGTTTTTTTAACTCAAATTGGCTTAATAAAAATCGTTTTTATTTACAAATTCAATAAATCATTTTTTTTTTTTTTTTTTTTTTTTTTGCCCAGCCCTACTATTTAAATTGCTGACTTTCTCACTGAAAGTGTCCCGGTACAACTTATTCACGTCTGACAAGATACTGATATTGACAAATTGTATATTGGCCGATATTGATCCAATATTGGCTACAAGTACACTTACTTTTATTACATATTTTGTAATATGTGGAATGTTGGAAAAGGCTTAATCAAGTGATAAAACTCAAACAAAGAACAATTGACAAACTGACCATTTGTTATTAACCAATGGGTTACATACATTTTACATTAAACATGTTGGTCAACAATTGATATAAATAAATAATACATTTATAAATTATAATATCCCGAAAAATAACTTCAATAAATCCAATAAGAAAAAAAATGAACAGAAGAAGTTGGAGCAGAGTCAATATAATCCAATATTTCTTCTTCTTTTTTTTTTTTTTTTTTTGCTTGAAGTTGGCTGTCTAATACAAGACAAAATTGACGAATTAGTAAGTGTCAAATGTGAGGCATTATTAATATTCCATGGTTAAGTTTATTTACTGTGCAACACTGGTCAAAACTACAGTTCAGACTAATTTGTTTTTTTAGGTGAAAGCAGAGAAACTCAATTCATACTTCATAACCTAAAAGACTTTCTGTTATACAAAACAATTAGATTAAAATTTGAGGATGTCCATTCTTCTATCGAACCCATGATGTCCAACAGTACTGCAATCAAACCTTTGGGATTATTCAAACCGGATATCACCTGAAATAAATCGGAATACTGGGAAAGCAGTTTCGGTTTCTGATGCTAAACTAAGCCTCACCTGTAACATTTTCCACGGCGATCACCTTATTCGTAACTGTGTCACTGAGTGACAACAAGTCCGAGTGTGTCATTAAAGAGAAGATCCTTTTGAATCCACAACGTTCTTTTTCTGACAGACCAAACATCTTCTACACGCCACTGTTTATCTTCTTCTTCTTCTTCCTTATTTACAATTTCCAGCAGACTAAACGCATCTGAGGCGTATTTCTGCCCTCCATAGGTCGTGTGTGTCCCCACATGTAATCGATATCTGTCCTGTTTATCTTTTTCCGTGACGTACTTCAAATACGTCCGTGTAGGAACAAGCAGCAGCTGAACAAACAGTCCGGTACTAGGGTGCTGGTGCTACATTCACGTACGACTTGTTACTTGATACAACAATTCGACATGCAATTGTATCGTAGATTAACTTAAAATCAGGTTTTTACTTTATTTCAAATCAGTTTTATTTATTTTTTATTCAATGATGGTTAAAAAAAGAAACCACTGATTTGGCAAACATAACATTTTAAATCAACCAAAGAAGAGTTACTTTTATTCATTAATTTAGTGTGCTAAATTAGTACTATCAGATACTAATAATACATCTACTATATATTCTATTTAACATATCAAATTAATACATTGATTGGATTGCATTTAGTGTTTATAGCACTGTCGTACAATTGAATAACACAGATGTTTCATTGACTAGCAAAACATTTAGGTTTGTGTTTAATAAAACCATATCAAACCAATCAAATCACCATTATTCACAGAATGAACAAAGAGCTGTTTAATAGGCTCAATATCTCACTAATAATAATAATAATGATAATAATGAATATTATTAACACATAATAAAACATAACCTCTTTACTGCGACGTAAAATTTCCGACGTGTGCCTGAACGCATCCAGAGAAAGGCTAGCCTCAGCAGCTAGTGCGGGTTAGCATGGTTAGCATATTGTTAGCCTCCTCTGCTGTGCGGTGATGTATCGTCAGTGCGTCTCTGTGCCTCCACCTGCTAAAAAAGCATCTGCGCTGCTATTAGGGCTGTCTTTTTTGTACTAGAATGGTTTGTTAAAAATACCCGAAGACGAAACGTGTGGTTTATTACTGTACTTTTGTATCAATGAAGTGAAACCCTGAAAGGTAAGGTACTGTTTATTTCTGATTTATTACTACTGTAACTAGCTTAGCTGAACTGCGGTTTAAGCTGTGTGTAAAAATAGGACTAGCCATTTTGAGATCATAGTAGCTGTTTTTACTGTTATATATGTTTTATTACTAAACTATCGTTTAATTCATTACAGCTGGAAATTATTACCATTTATTTATTTATTTTTATTGAAAGTGTCTATTTGTACGGTTACCGAAGTACACGTACGTAACGTTTTAGGGTTAGGTTATAACCCTATATCACAACAATTTTTATTTCACATTCAGGGGGTTCATACAATTAAAAAAAAAAAAAAAAAAATAGTATTTTGATACAATGCAATATTTTTAATACTGTTGTGTTTTTGTCAGTTTTTCTCCCATTGTTTCTGTTGATCATCACTTAGCGTAGAGAGAGTTTGTTTGTCACAAAAGGCACATTGTTAAACTATTTCAGTGGCTATCCGTACGGTTGCCGTATCAATATACCGACATTCTATTCGCACTGCCCCTATTTGGCCAGTTTAGGTCACGTGATAGGTCAGTCATTGGTCAGTTTAGGTCGCGTGACTAAGACGAACCCGAACCCTTACCCTTAACCTAACTCTAACCCTAAAAAATGTTGCGATATTGGGTTATAACCTAATCCTAAACCTAAAACGCTACGTACTTGTACTTCGGTAACCGTACCAATAGCACATGGGGGTTGTCCATACGGCAACCATACCAATAGGCAAATTGTTAAACTATTGTCTGAGAATTTCCTTTGTTGCCCAATTTGCTCAGACAGAACCTCTCTGGTGAAGTAATGTCTGACTAATTATCAATGTTGTGTATCTAATCTCACTTCTACAGTTGATCAAGTTCTACTAAGACATTTGATCCTATTGACAGTGTGTATTGTGACATCAAGGCCATAGCAAACAGTTGGTTAATTTTCCACTGCAATGTTGAAACATTAACCCTCATTGACAGGGTGAACCTTGACTGGTATTGAACACAAAGAAACAAACAGAAAGAAAATAATTGCACCCTTCTATCATATCCAAACCCGCTTTGCAACTTTAACTCTGTCTTTATAGTGCATCTACGGCTTTGTTTGGTCCCTAATATGAATTTTAAAGCTTCGTTAAAACAGAATACATGACCTTTCAAACTTCAGATGTGGTGTTCAAACTTGGACAAAATAGTTGAGGAACAGTTTCTATCCAACTGCTGTCATCATGGTAAATGCCAAAACTTGGTATGCAATAATAATATTATCATCTGTACAGAGCCCCAGAAATGATTTGGTTAAGAAAAAACAACAATTGTGGCCATGAATTAGCTATAACATGCGCAAGAAATAGTAGTTATTAGTAATGCCTTCCTGAACCGTAGAGCAGCTAAAGATACACAATGGACACTGATAGTATGATTGAATTTTATTTTAGGCTCAAGAATGAGCAACAAAGATATTCTGAAAAGAAAGTGTCTTTTGGTACGGTTGCCGTACAAACAACCCCCGGTGCTATTGGTACGGTTACTGAAGTACAAGTACGTAGCGTCTTAGGTTTAGGGTTAGGATTTAGGTTGTAACCCAGTATCACAACAATTTTTAGGGTAAGGGTAAGGTTTAGTCTTAGTCACATGGCCTAAACTGGCCAATGACTGACCTATCATGTGAGCTAAACTGGCCAAATAGGGGCGCTGCGTACAGGATAGAATGTCGGTACATTGATACAGAAACCGTACGGATAGCCACTGCCTTCTGAAAAGCCTGGCAGCAAGGAACCATTAGTTCAAACATGATCAAACACTAATTGTATCAATTCTTTGGGGTTGTCAGAAATTCTTGATATAAACAATGGGATCACGATCCAAAAAACATTGGGAACCGCTGCACTGAATACCGTTTCTTTCCACTTATTTACAAAATAAGACTCTTTAAAATGTGTTATCACTCGTTCATTCCATCATTATGCTCTATAGTCGTTTTTAAATAGTTCTCTAAGCAAAATGTTGTAGTCGGACTAAGGGGGTACTTGGACTCAGAAATAGGAGAAAAGGGGTACTTGAGCTAAAAATGTTTAACTACTGCTCTTATTAATCCCTTGTACCTTCCTTTTCTGTGACTTCTGTAGATGGAGGACTTTGACAGCAATGCGCAGGGTCGGGTGACCGTATACTCCGTTCAGGGCTGTCCACACTGCGTGCAAGCGAAGGCCACGCTGGGACGTTTGGGCGTGTCAGTGTATGACGTGGACATCGGTAGGCATTCAGAGCTGAGGTCCAGGGTGAAGGAGCTGACGGGACGCAGCACCGTCCCTCAGATCTTCTTCAACAGCGTTCATGTCGGGGGTAATGACGATCTGCAGAAACTGGTGAGAAATAAAGCTATCCACATTTTATTTGTAATTTTTTTTTGCTGTAAAGAAGTGGAACAAACTGCCCGCAGAGCTGAAGTCAGCATCCAGTGTGAAAATGTTTTTAAATCAAAGTTAAAGGCACTCTTTTTCTCTACTTTGTATGATTGAGAGGGAGATTTTTGGTCAGGTTGTTGTTGCTTTAATGAGTTTGTTGATTATTTTAAATGTTTTTACTGCTGACTTTAATGTTCTTAATGAATTTTAAGCTGTTGAATGTTTTCTGTTGCACTTTTTGATCCTGTAAAGCACATTGAGTTGCCTTGTATATGAAATGCTTGCTTTGCCCTGCCTAATGTTAGAGAATATTTGCATTTCCTGAAGAAAATGCAAGTGAGGATGCAGGTGCTGGCCTGCGTTGCACTGCATTAGCTTAGCATTTGCTAGCATTAATCAATCAATTAAATAAATCAGTCAATGATAATTTATAAAAAGCACTTTTCATACAAAGATGTAACTCATAGTGCTTTTCCATATTTTAAAATACACCCACCCCGTAAAAACCCTGCCCACCACACACAGACACACAAGTTAAAATATGGACAATGGCATTAGCATTAGCTAGCATTAGCGTTGACTAGCATTAACAGAAGTTAGCATAAGCATAGCATTAACATCAGCCGAAGTTTAGCATTAGCCTAACAATAGCATTAGCCTAGCATTAAGATTAACCTAACAATAGCATTAACCAAGCATTAGCACTAACCCAGCTTTAGCATTGACCTAACAATAGCATTAACCAAGCATTAACATTGGCCTAGTATTAGCAATAGCATTTGCCTAGCAATGGCAATATCTTAGCATTAGCAATATGAATTAACAAAGTTGGCTGAACTCTCTGTTGCTTTCTGATATTTTCAGGCACCAAACGAGTTGGCGAGGTTGGTGAATATGGTGAAGGAGGAGCCTCTTCCAGCGGACGCTCCACCGTTACCAAACAGGAACCAATCAGAGGACACAGGTGGAGAGAATGATGGAGGTGAGCTCACTTTGTTGAATCACTGCGTAGTTATTCACATTGTGTTGAAATGTAATTACAGAGTCCCTGCTAGTCCTAGGAATTAGATAAACATCTGCTCCATCACAACATGAAATAAAACACAGCAGGGGAAACCTTTACAGTGCTGGATAATGTTTTTAGTACAAAAGTCACTTTGGGCCTCTGACTTGGAGATGATCCAAGAAGATGATAAGCGATTATGAAATAGTGTCAACAGATGTGGTATGTTTATGCAACAGCAGATGTGTGTGTGTGTGTGTGTGTGCGTGTGCGTGTGCGTGTGTACTCATCTCCTGTTGGCAACACTGACAGTTGATGAAGGAAACTCAATACTCAGGGTGAGCTGTGCAGCACCGCCCTCCCCTCGGTTCCTCATTAGGCCAGTTTATTTTCTTCCTCACAGTGTAAACAGTCGTTTCCCCAAGAGGGAAACAGACAGAATTCAAGGTAATAAAAAATGTCTCTGAAGCGTTATCTTCAGTTGATCACAACAAGATTTTGGAGTGGTCTTTTGGCTTTTCCAGGTTTTCTTTTCTTTTCCATTTATGATGTATTGGAGGATGTCAAAGAAACTCTGGCAGGGGATGTATTTAAAATGCTTTGTCATCCTGAATACCAATTAGTTCCCATTTCATAATAGGAGCCTTCGAAGTTGTCCAATAGTTCACAGATCGTTCAACCAGGACTTTTTGTCTTTTCTCATGTTTGTCATGAACAATTGTAAAAACATTTAGTAACCCCAGTTAGTGTTATTAGTTCTTCCTTCCTGGTTGTCATTCTTGCAGATGTTATCAAGCAGAAAGTGTACAGGTTTTTTACAGAATTGTTTATATATAAGTTAAAGCTGCAGTATGTAAGTTTTTTTTTTTTTTTTTTTTTTTTGCTTCATAATCATCTTTGAGTATATTGTAATCCAAAGTGTTCTGATAGGACAATGCACTTTTACACCTTCTCTTGGCTATATATATATATATATATATATATATGAGGTTTAGAACATTCCAACAGGAGAAGTCTCCATCGCGGCGTTAGACACAGCGGTTACATGGCAAAGCAAGTGGAAAAAGGAAGACCGATGTGGATACGCAACAATCTAAAGTTCCAAACATACTCTGGCTGAAGAGACTGCACGGAGGTCTGCTTTGAGTTTGTGTGGTCCTCTGTGACTGCGCACGGTCTGCCCCACTGGTTTCAGAGTGATAACAGAAAAGAGAAGCTTCACGAGGATAACGGTAAGGGACAATTGGTTTTGAAACAGGGAGGGGATGGTGGAACATGGTTGTTTCTATAGAAGTCTCACAATTCTACATACTGCAGCTTTAACTCAGTGTTTGCTCCTAAAATGGTTCGTTTTCTGACCCAGCTGCTAGCAGACAGATTGGTGGCTACGTTGTAGCTGCTTCTCTCCATCATGTGTTTGTTTCAAACTTGTGTTCCTTTGTGTTGTTTCTTCATGTGGGGTTTTGGGATGATCCGCACAGAGTTTAGCTGTGAGAAAGATGAGTTGGCAGACCTGGTAGAGGACCTGAAACGTGCCAGTGTAATTTGCAGTCAAAGGAGAGGACTGACTTCATACAAAAAGTGCTTCTCAGCAGGCCAGCTGCTGGACTGGCTGCACAGAGAGAAGGGTTTGGGTAAGTAAAAGGCTGTGGATGGATGCGTCCGGTTCCGCTCATTTCTCTGAGCCATCATAACACTCTGAAGACATTGAGCTCTGTGTGTGCCAGCCAGGGCTGAGGCCTGTGACACGGGCCGGGCACTGTTGCAGAAGAAGTACATGGTGTGTGTGCATGGCGGCGGGCAGCAGGGCGGCTCGTTTGCTGAGGGAAAAGATGCCGAGGACACACTGTACAGGCTGCTGGAAGACGACCCCAACTCAGCGCTCAACGCAGGACAAACAGCCACGTGCAGTCCCATCCCTGGTAGGTTAGGAGCTCCAGAGCAGATTTGGAACACCACGCTGAGCTCGTCCTGGCTGCTGGCTTGGTGTTTGCTCCTCGGGTCAATGAAGAATGTGGTGCACAGATTAAAGCAGGGCTCCTTCCTCAGTGTGATAACCACTACTAACTAATAATAATCAGAGTTTGACATCAGTAGTTGTAGTTCTAAGATTGCATTCCTACGGGTGAAAACTGATTTAAAATGGAAATTCCATCATACACACAATCTTGCTCTTTGGTGCTTGGTTTGCTATGCTACATCTATGTTTATTTCTTCTTCGGTGGTGGTGTCGATGGATGCCTCTTTACATTATGTCTCGAGCTGAATGTTGTGTATTTCTAAATGCTTGCACCTGTTTATATGTTGGTTGCTGCTGGTTGTGCTTTTCATCTCTAAACAATCTAACTTAGTGTTTTCTAAAAGTGTCTAACAGTTTTTAATATTTCTTATATTGAATTTTGTGTACGCCGTCTTAAAAGGTGCTGGAGACGATATTTTTCTTAATCAGATAAAGACAGTGTAGGCCTCAGATCAATACATTTAAGATTTGCTTTGAAAAAAGATGTAAATGGTTGAAATTGCTGCTCCAAAATGTACTTTGATCTCCACTGTAAACACACCGTTTATTGAAATTATTGAAAATGTTTTGCGCATTGCATTGTGGAATGTGGATTCTCGTAGACAGATGAATAGAAGTGTTTTTACTTTACATGATTTCTTGTGTTTGCCCCCAAAAACTCTGCCAAA
The DNA here is from genome assembly GCF_900634775.1 of Gouania willdenowi. NCBI lineage: Eukaryota > Metazoa > Chordata > Actinopteri > Blenniiformes > Gobiesocidae > Gouania > Gouania willdenowi. Next base: position 9,147,651 of record NC_041064.1, on the reverse strand, counting down.
ATGAGTTTCTAACACATTTCTGGCCAAAATTGAATGTCTGGCGGAGTGAGTGGACATCACTGGGAATACTGGGACCAAACTAGAATAAAAATTGAGTAAAAACTAATCATTGTCCTTCTTGTGTGGTGAATAAACTCAAGAAATCACAGAAAGAATGAAAGAAAAACACTTATATGTATCCATTTATGGGACTCAACATCCCACAATGCAGTGCACGAAACTCTTCCGACAAACAGTGTTTACAATGGAGATCAAACAAACTTTCAATCGGCAATTTTATTCTTTTTCATCTTGATTTATTGATCTATGAGGCCTACTCTATGTCTTTAACTGAGTCAGAACTCCTAAGTTATTTAAGTGTTTGGCAAACACGATTAAGTTACCATAAAAATGAACACTTTTTTCCCCAGGTACCGGTAGTCGTTGATTAAGTAGTTCTGACCTGTGTTCATTCTACACTTTATGCATTGGTGGCTTTAAACCTCATTATAAACAATATGTTTCTCTCTTTTTGTTTTCTAGCTGCTCAGATTTCGCTGCTTCTACGCGACATGGTTTTAAAATTGTTCTCTGAACATCTCTCAGCCGATGGCAAGGTAACATCCATGGTTTTCTGCGTGAGCTTTGGGCGTCTTTAATGTCGCGTGTTGGGGTTTCCTTTTATCTATCAGTCTGTGGACTACAAAGGCATGTCTGCCGACCCTGTGTTTGAGCGTTACTGTGAGCTAGCCATTCAGCTGCAGCGGGTGGAGCTGCTGTCGCTGGGCCGCGAGGAGAAGCTGGCATTCTTCATCAACATCTACAATGCCTTAGTCATCCATGGGTATCTACGCCTGGGGGCGCCCACCAACATCTGGCAGAGATACAGGGTAGATTACACAGCTTCACTGGAACACCAGCATGGCTTTGTGTTCTGCTACAACATCCCATCATCCTGCTTTCATTTGTTTCAGTTCTTCAATTATGTGAGCTACCTGATTGGTGGAGAAGTGTTCACTCTCCAGGACATCGAGAATGGCGTCCTGCGAGGAAACAGGAAGGGCATCGCACAGCTTCGACGACCTTTCTCCAAAACAGACCCTCGACTTCAGGTACAAAAACACACTGTAAAACAAGCGTGCTGGAGTCCAGTCCTGGAGAGCTCCTATACTGCATGTTTCAGACGTCTCCCTGCTCTCTGTGTTTGAAATGGCATACTAACGTACTAATCATACTAAGTCTGACATTAGATAGTATGAAAAAATTGACAACACGAGAAATACTGGGATGTAAACTATATCAGGACATTTTTGAAGTATACATAGTGAGCATACTAGTCATACTCAACCGCCCCATGATGCATTGAGAGCAGAATGTAAAATGGTGCTTGGACCGGTGTCATGTACTGAGTTCACATTGTACTGAGATTGTATATGCACATGCGCGCACATGCGTACTACCAAAAAAATTATTTTTGCTAAAAAAAAAAATTCAGTTTTTGTTTATTTTTTGTTTTCAAAGTTTTATTTGTTTATTGGATTATGTTATGGTTATAATCTCAGTACAGAGGTAAACTCAGACCGTGACACCGGCTTCAAGCTAAAAGTCAAACATCCCCCTTTTCAACACAAAAGCATCTCTTCTCGTCTCCCATTAGTTTTTAACACTTTTGTAAATAGGGCTCTTGTTTTGAAGTTAACAGGAAGTTTGGTCAGTAGCACAATGGCGGATCTCTGAAATGTGTTTCTGTGAGTTTTATGGATCAAATGAGCACATGTTGATGTTCTACGTGGTCACTTTCTTGCTTAAAATGCTTTCAGAACTTTCAAAGGGGGATAATTAATGGAGATATTTAGCCTCAGTGTGCTTCAGGTTGTCATAGTAGGTTCCAAATGCATCTTGGGAAACTTGGGAGTATACCTCAGTGAGAACGCTCTCATCCTAATCATACGAATAGTATATGGTAGACATTACTGTATATACTCATTGAAGGTGTAGTACGTTGGTTGGTATGCTATTTCTAACACAGCCGGTGTCCTCATGCAGAGCTAGAGAAAGCCTAATAATGTGCTACCCCTTTAACATGCAGGACAGAGGCTCTCCAGGACTAAACTTTGGCCCCTCAGCTGTGAAATCTCAGCAAAACTCACTCACTAGCGTTAATTTGTAAACTCACTGTCCCTTTCCATGTTGTCCACTAGATGGCTCTGCCTGATGCTGAACCTCTTATTCACTTTGCCTTGAACTGTGGTGCAAAGGGCTGCCCTCCCATTAAAACCTACACTCCACAGGTGAGCAGCTTACACACAAGGCTCACCTTTTAACTGGATTTTAGGAATAAATGCAGATGTTTTAATGAGTATTTATTTATCTTGATCAGGACATCGACAACCAGCTGCGCACTGCAGCGGAGGCTTTCCTGGAGAATGACGATGCCTGTGTGGTGGATTCTGGGAAAAGTGAAGTGCGACTCAGTCAGATCTTTAAATGGTACAAGGGTGACTTTGGTGGTACTGATGACAAGGTAGTTTTCATTTTTTAATAATATTTTTTGCGTGTGATAAAAACAGTGTATAAACTGTTTTCTGTTGTTTTGGTTTTTTAATAGTTGCTGAAATGGGTGCTGGACCACATGGGTAACTCCCCAAAGAAGACCAGCCTTCAGGGCGTCCTTTCTGCTGGGAAGACTAAAGTCAGCTTTCTCCCTTATGACTGGAGCTCTAACAGCAGCCACTGAGAACTGAAACGCAAACACACACATTCTGTTTGAATATCTCCACTTTATTTGAAGCTATGCTTGCAGGTTAAAGGAATCAGTCCGACGGGGCCGCACTCGTGCAAGGGCTCTTTTGCACTATAAGGTCTAATCTTGCCTCTGGTGAAGGTCTTGCATGAGTTTTTAAAGTATTTCCTTTTTTTAAAAAAATCAGATTTACGTTTGCTGTGTTAAGTTTTATTGGTTATAAGTGAGGAAAAAAGTAGCAACATTTGCACACCAAATCTCAGCTTCATTGATAGCCTGTAACTGATTGCCCAGGAATTATATTCGGGTCATAAAGTCAGTGTCGGGATCTCAGGATTCATGGATGTTCAGATCTGTTCAGTTGACTGTTTAACTTTAAAGTTAAACGCAGCAGATCTCAGCCTGTGACGGATCTCTTTACAAACGTGATCTGCTTATTTGCAAATGTGATAAAAGGATGCTTAGAAAATGTCATAGACTTGAAACTTTGAGCACAGATAACCACTCTACCATCCTATCCAGGTCTTCCACTGAAAATTAGATTATTCCAGCACAGTTATTTATGAAAAAAAAAATATATATATGTATTTAAAACAAGATAAAAATAACAGAAGGACAGCCGTTCGGGGTGCACTTTGACACTTTGCATGTGTATTGCATATATAACTTCTAAACTTGGTAGAAAAAATGTTATAATGTTTTTATGTGCTGCAAATAGGGAACTTTTCAATCCAGCATGTTCAAGGAATACGATAACGAGTGTCTAGATTTTTCAATATTGAGTCATGGTTTATAACATGGTCGATATCACAAGTTTAAGCTCGGACCTAAAAATGTTTACAAAACATTTGTACATTAAAAACAAGCAATACTGGTCATCAACCTGGCCATTATACATTCACATCTCACTGTGTTCAACTGTTAAGTGTTGGTTTGAATGAAGGATTGTCATTGCATTTAGGAAACATTGTCCAACATTTTTCATGGTTGTTTGAAGTCGTGTTTTTGGTTGATAGCGTCATATTTGATGCGTCTGGATTCTGCACACGTTCCATCATACATTTCTACAGCACCAAAGCAAGCCGTTACTTTAGCATGGAGCTGCATGAGACACAGAAAAACACATGCACGCACGAGGATCTCAAGTGTCACTTACACCTGATCTCAATTGTACAATTTGAGCCATTTAACAAATCCCCTTAAATAACTCAATGAGGAGGTGTAACTTAACCTCACATCAGGTAAAGTGGATGCAAAAAGATGTTTGTTTTTTAAAAACTGCTGTTGTCAGTTTTATCTTTTCTGCAACGAAGCAATATGAAAAGTAAATATGCAATGCTGAACTACTGAATTCAAGGTCTGTTTCTTTTTCTATTACCTATGTTGTTTGCTGTGTGTGTGACATTTGTAATGGATTACTGCTGGTACCACATTGTCTAAACTTAGGAGTTTTTAAAGATGGTGTAGTTTGGCCAAAAATTGAGAAAAAGTGCCAAATTTGGACCGCTAAATTCAAAATTGCAGGCTTCCTGTTGAATTTAGGCTGTAGGTGCAAATTATATTTTTGCTAGTCACGGTCTTGCTTACAAGTCAAAATAGGAAGAAAACAATGTGGCCCTTGACTTGGCAACCACTGACATAATGTGGCCCCTGGGCAAGTTATTAGGGAACCTTGGTCTAAAGTCTTGTGACTCTTTGAGATGAGAAGTAAAGACAATGGATGGATGGAGGCATGAATGCATAATTACTGAATTGTTTATTGAAACAAAACATTTTTCTTTAAGAAAAATAGATAAAGAAGCCTTATATTTACAAATCAAATCTATTTACATCTGTACAAATAAATAATGTTCACAGTTTAATATAAACAATGGACATTACAAAGTTATCAATGAGCTGAAAACCTTTAAAATAACTCATGTAAAGCACATAATAGTATAATGGAAGCTGACTTTATACTACAGAATCAAATATTTAATCATCTGTCAGTTTGAACACTGGTTCAGGGTTGGCAGTCATAGGATTCAAATTGAATCATTAACAAACAAATTCATTTGGCACACGATTTGGTCAAAGCTGATATCAAACATGATACTGACAGCATCTAGCTCCTCATTCACCTCTGAAAATTATTACTACAACATAGTGAAACCATTTAGAAATAATTGTATTTCATATAGGTCCTTACTATGCCTGTTTTTCATTGGTTAGACTTATCTACTGATAACAAAAAAACAACCCTTTTCTCATGATACCACACACAAATTAAAATGATCTTGTGCCTATTGAAAACTGTCAAACTTTTATAAACTAGAACTACTATTTTAATGTAAAAAGGAATCACCAAGCTTCAAATTGACCCAATTCAAGACAAAGAGGTGGACATGAGCTAGTAGAGGCATTTATAAATTCATACCCAATATTGCTGCTTATTTTTTTAGTTAAATGCTACGAGGTCATTTAAGTTGTGCTCAAATGTTTCCACTTCAAAACTGGTCAAAAATGTACCCTGAACATCCTGAACTTCCTAATTTAATTATATCTATTTTTTTTTACATATGTTGCCAAACACAAGTCATTTTATGATGCCCACATCAAATTCCAAGTAATATTTAAACAAATAAAAACAAACCACTTCCATACGAGCAAGCATATGTGCAACACTTCCTTATGACTGAAAGAAACCTCAAGCATAAGCAGACGGCAGAGATCGCCATCTGCCATGTCCATTACTGTTCAATGGAAAGGAAGGATAGCCCTGAATCTAATTTAAATTAAAAAAAAATGTTTATCAATCCACGCAAGCCTTACTTTAAATAACATTATTTCAACATTTTGCAAATGCAAACTTGTGAGCACAACTAAGTCGTAATCTTGCCTCTGGAATTTGTATGTCTCAAAGCTAAAGCAGTTTCTTTGAACAGTTTTTTAATGATGCATGATTAACAGAATAACCAGTGTGTGTGTGTGAAGCTGTTACACACACACTCCCAGTTTCAATATCTTGGCTTCCCAAACCTTTTGTGGTAAACCAGTTCCTAATGGAACCCAGTGGGTTCCAGTTATCTATCTTATGAGATTATGAAGTGTCAGTTTAGGTTAAGGTAGACTCTGTGTCAAAGTAATATAACAATACAGCACGTTAATATCTTTATAACTGGTGTGTGATGGCAACTGAGTGTTTGTGTGGATGCACCAAACCTTTATTACACAGATATTGGCCAAATCAGACTGGAGGGTGATTCTTCTCATGCGGCGCCGGCTACAGATGATGATTGACAGTCGATGGGCTTTGGGAAAGAGAATTTCCTACTCGACTCCGAAGGGCAATCCAAATAGTCAGGCAACCTCATTCGTCTCCACTTGACAGATCGAAATAGAAGAAAGAAGCAGCAGCTCCAGTTCAGTCAAACCGACCGATCCATCTGCAACTTCCCCTTTTATCAGCCTAGGAAATGCAGATCAAAAGTTAGTGATGGTTCACATTTGGACACTTATGACGTATAATAGCTCGACGTTTTTTTCTAAATCAGACTACTTACTTTCATCGTCTGAGTCAAAGCCAAAGAGTGAGGAGCAGGTGTTGAGGGCTTGGTGTTTCTGTAAGTCTTCTAAGGTGCTGAAGGAGGAAAGACATTTGTCACAGCGATGTCGAACCTTTTGCTCAGGGACCACGTCTTTAGCCGGCTCCTCTTTCACCGGCTCAGGCTCTTTCTTGTTCTTCTGAGTCCAGTGAAGGTACTTTTTCGGGGGGGACTCTTCAGTGAGCCGCCTCTTACGCATGGAAAGCAGGGACTCGTTAAGGTAAGAGGAGGCCGGAGGCCGCATGAACGGCCCTTTTACCCGACCTCCGTAGTTGGAATTTTCGGGCTTGAAAGACTTGTGCTCTGAGATGTTCGCCTCCACGATCTTTGCATTTATTTCCCCAAACATACCAGTCGAATCCGAAAGTGAGATATCAATTAATTCTCCTTCATCCGCTGATTTAGTTAGAGTATCCTTACACGCTTTCTTACTATGAGTGGACACAGATGGATCTGTAGAATTTATTTTCTCACCTTCAATCCCATTGAGGATGTTACTATTGTCCATAATATCTAAAGAAGTCTGTACACAGTTATCCGGTGTAGCAATGGTTTCACTGACATCAGAAGTGCTAACTTCAGACGCCTCTGTTTTGTTCATTTCCTGTGAAGCCTGAAAGTTACTCACTTCACACAGAGTTGGACTGTCCTTCTCTTTTTTATTTTTAAGCCACACCTCCTCCACCTTCACCTTCTGCTTCCATGGAGCTTCATCGGTTTGATTGCTCTGTCTGCCCTCAAGCTCATTCCTCTTAGGAACTGGGATATAATGTCTCCATTCATGGTCGTGCAGACTCTGAATATTTGGGAATAGCTTCTCACAAGCTGTAAAAAGACACTGAGGGGTCAGGGGTTGATGGGTATGTATGTGGTCCTTTAATTCATGGTGTGTCAAGAACCGCAGGTTACACTCAAAGTGGTAACAAAAATATCGTGGCGGAGAACCGTGGAGCTTCATGTGGTCCTTGTAATGCTGGAGAAACTGGATTTTTCTGTTAAAAAAGAAAAGAAGAAAACACATTGGTATTGTACTTCTTCTACTGCAATATGGTGAAAGAACACAATGACAATAATGCATGGAAAACTAATCGTGGCTGTGGTGGATACCTGGGGCAGAAGGTGCACTTGTGTTTGTCCAAAACAAAAGTCTTCTCCAGCACCTTCTCATCATCGATGTGGCATTTCAGAGCGTGTTTCGTCAGATTGCCGCTTGGCTTTATGAACAATTTATCACAGGACTCTGAAGGGCACAAGTAAAACATCATATCCACACTGTGGCCGTTTTCTCCCGCTGGTAGATCTCCTCCGTCTTCTTCCTCCATCCCTGTTGGATGTTTGACGATCAACAAGTCGTCTTTTATGACAAACTGCTCATTTTTTAGATCTAAAGGCTTGGATGTATTTGTGTCAGACTCTTTATGTCTTTTGTGGGAGACTGACGTCTTTCTGATGAGGTGACGGGCGTTTCTGACGATTCGTTCTTCTCTGCTGAGGGATGCGACTTGTACTTTACCCCGGGGTTTCTGCTCCGGGTTTTGGTCGTTTGAAACAGAGATTTGAGTTTCCTTATGAGTCTCAGATGAACTTTGCACACACTTTGCTAACTTTGTGCACACTTTTTGCACGCTCTTCTTTGGTGCCAGTGTGCACGCCTCGCATTGCTTCCGATCATGCGGTATCTCCTTGCACATTGTATTAATGTGCTCCAGAATATGCTTCTTCGCAACGGCAAACTGATTGAAGCACTTCTCACATAAAATGCAACGGTGTTTCTTGCTCCGAAGATTCCGAAGATGCGCGAGAGCATGCCTCAAAACATTCAGGCCTTTATAGTCTTTGTGGCAGAAGTTGCAGTGGTGCCAGATGTGGCCGTATTTTTGAGAACGAAGAACTTTTTCCTTCCATGTTCTCTTGACTTTACCCTGAATAAAACGCGGGAAAGAAAAACTCAATCAACAGAACAAATTGCACATCATGAAACATTAATATTGTGTTTAAATATTTTATCTTGAGATTACTACAAACCTGAGAGTTGGAGATCTCCTCGGTAACCACAGGTTCAGGTTCCTTCGGTGGCTCAGGCTCTGTAGACTCCGGAGGACTTGCATTTTCGGCACTTTTTGATTGAAGAGAGTAACTGTGGAATATCCCGACTGGGCAACCCAGTAGCTCAAAGCTTGGACCCTCAAGCTCAAGATTAGCCTCGTCTGAAGGATCGGCAGCTTGAAGCTCCCGTGGGAACGCCTCAGACGGCTCGGATTTCGAGTGCAATGTTGTTTCCTCGCTGGTTTGCTCATGAAGATCATCATCACGTAATAATGTAGTGTGATCTATGTTTTCCTCTCCTTCATTGCCCTGGGTCTGTTGAATCTTCCCCTGAGAATGCTTGTCTTGGAGTTGATTTTGCAGGTGATACAAACCTGGCTCCTCTACATCAGCTGTGGTCCTATAACCACACTCCTCTTTGCTCAGATATATTTCATTATCAGGATATGACAGCTCCAGTTTAGATAAAGGTTTTCTTCCTCGTTTTTTCTGAATACCATTGGTCAAGTTCTTTTCTTTCTTGTTTTGTACTTTTACTTGTACTTGTACTTGGTCCAGCCGAGACACACCCTGAAACCATCTCTTCTGACCTTTCCTTTTAAAAATTTGGCTCTTGACGCATCTGGACAGACATTCCCTTTTGTTGTTTAAGGAGAGCTTTGTCCCAGAATTGTCTAAGTGACTGTGATTTCGTCTGAGCGAGTACACAGGCTTGTTGGCCAAAGACGAGGTGGTTTTGATTTCATATATGACTTCTGGATCGTCACTGTGCTCAAGCTCCTCATAAGATATTGATCTCTTTCTCCTTCGCAACTTTTTGCTCAAATTTCTCGTCAACAGAGAAGCCTTTGGAGTCGGTGATGTCGACTTTGTCTCCATTTCACTTTGTTTCTCTCCTTGAATTTTGGTTTGAGCATCCGTCTGCTGGCACGTATTGACACTTTGAATACAAAAATCATTCACACAGGTACTCAAAAGCTCCTCATTGCGTCGCTTCTCCTCTTCCTCTTTCATCTCATTGAGAACGACAGCCTTCATCACCGTGTCGTGCATCAACTCTAAGCAGTGAGTTCTGAGGGTCAGGAGGTTCCAAAACTCAGGGTCAAAGCACAAGCGCTCCTTCAGCATCTGCACGATGTGAAAGCGCACACAGGTCCGTACGGGACTGTTGTGTGGGTGCGGCTCCTGGTCGGGATGCTTATAAAGGAGGCAGACTGTGCGGTAGGCCTCCAGGCTTCGCTCCTGGCAGAAGACGAGCAGCGCACACGCTCGACAGATCTCCAGGTCGTGAGGCAACAGGAAGGCAATGGTCTTGCAGACCAGAGACTGGGTTAGTGCGTCCGCCTGGTTGTCACACAGTTGCAGAGCCCTCGCACAAAGCTCCACACAAACCTGGACTCCATCACTACCAAGCTATTCAGATGGGGAAAAAAGACAAATATTAGTATTTACATTAGATTGAATCTCTGTTGCTTCAAAGAATTTAATCAAAAAATGCAATTCTTTTTATAATGTACATAATATACAAATATTCTAAGTGCCATGAAACACAGCGACTGTGCAAAATGTAAATTATTTCATTCGTTGCTCTTTTAAAAATACATGTTATTTTTTGGCGCTCGAGTCATAAGACCATCGTCTTCTTCTGTTGTGCAATTCTTCTTCACAATGTAAATGGTAAAGTGACACTGCATCCAGCAGTTCATGTCATGGTACTGCAGCAAAAATGAAGCAGAAAGCGGCCACCGGCCTGATTTTATCATGAATTTACAACATTAAACGACGTGTCAACGCAAATTTTTGTAGTCAACATTATCAATTAAGTTCCTAATCATTTTTGTATTCTTGTATATGATACACACATTGTGGTTGGCACAAATCTCGAGACGGTCTATATATTTAATCTCAAACTCCTCCTATGCTTATGCCCCCTAAAACATGCATTATGAAAATTGTGGAAGCTGTGGAAGTCTTACCTCGGCTGTGACCAGTTTAATAAAAGGAAATATTGCCCTGACATTTGTAGCAGAAGAAGCCAACTTCAGGCATTCAGACAGGAAGCCCTGTCGTGAGGGATGGGCTCGTAGGTATAACCTGCTCCAGACGAACACCAGGTCCCTGCAAGTAGTCAAATTTACCATCAACACACGACCGACAACTTCACAGCAAATATAAAACACCTGAATTATCAGTTTGCAATGATTATCTCTGGGGAAGGAGGTTACATTTCACAATAAAAGAAAATAATGAACTTTTTTTTTCTCTAAAAAGAGAGAAATATAAAAATAAAAAATAATAATGTGGAACAAAGAATTCAATTGTTAAATGCTTACCAAATGTAATACATATCCCCATTTTGTAGCTGCTGGGTGAGGAAGACTTTACACAATGACAGCAAAAGCTCATCCTTTTCAACACTTTCTGTGTTACATATTATCTCCACCGCATCACGTCCATCGATTTCTGCCATCTGAAAACATGGACATAGGATTGCTAAGCTTTAACGCAGAGGTAGGCAACGTTTATCACAGCGGGGCCACAAAAATGTGTTTGTTTGTTTGTTTGATGGGAGGGCCACATGATCAACATTAATGTCAGCATTTAGAAAAACTACCAATCTGAGGGTTAACGCAGGAAAGAAAAATAGTTTTTATAGTTATTTTGGTTGTTTTTCTGTCATTCTGTGTATGTTTGTTGTTTTCTTGCTCAGCATTTCTGTTGTTCATTTCTGTATTTTCCTGTGAAATATGTTTTTGGCAGCCATATTGTGTATTTGTGCTGTAATTTTGTATATTTCTTCTGAGTAATTTTGTGTATTACTGTTGTTGTTTTGTTCATTTTTAAAATAGTTTAATGTGTTTTTAGAGATTTTTCTGTGTTTTTCTCGTCTTGTACTGTATTTTCCTGCAATGTTGTAATTCAGTCTTTTTTAATTTATTTATTTTTTTGTCATTTTGTACACATAAAATTATACCGAGGGCCACATGTGGTCCCAGTGGCGCCAGTTGCCTATTTCTGCCTTAATGCATTGCAGTCTAAATAATATACATTAGCAAATTGGTATTACAAGTACTGATATCACAAGTTGGTGTTCTACTGCTCTGTCACCTATGCAGACAATTTCAATGAAGAAATTAAGTAAATAAATTACATATTGGATGTCTTTAGTCTGCTCGGGCTTCTTACATTTACCTCTTTGTGTAGGTGTTCATGCAGTGAGGCCTTATAGAGACAGGTGAGGTAGGCCTGATGGAAGTACAGATGCTTTCCAGCTTCCGGATTCTCCAAGCAGCTTTTTGAAAGTGCCATCGCCTCCTGCAACTTCTCACAGGCCTGCAAATATCGAACCCGCAGCTCCAAGAACACTGGCGGCTCGGCACCTAAATAGTTTTCAACTTTAAGGGGAAAAAACAAACAAAAAAGGCATGGATTAGTTCAACGCATACGGTCACAATTTTCTTTTACACATCAAAATAATTTGGTATGCAAAATTTAGTTGACTTTATTGTTATTAAAATAACCACAGTAACACAATATGTCATAATCCTTTAACTCTAATAAGTTGGAATGTCAAAAAGCAGAATTTTCAGAAAATAAAATACATTATAATGGAAGTAAGGTTAAAAAACAAAATAAAGAAAAAAGTAAAACTGAATTAACTTTTTTCTCACCTTTTTTCTCACCTAATCATGAGCATTCTTTTTTTTGTGCATTTACAAAATGACATTTTTTCTTATTTTTGTGTAATTATGTGTTCTTTGACCCTACATGATGACATCTAATAACCAAAACTGTAAACGTACCATCGTTTTGAGGAAACTCCACTTCCTTTAGGATTCCCTGCAGCACTGGATTCTCCCATGGACCTCCAGCTTTGATGACCTGTTTGACGTGCTGCAGGGATGAGTTCCTGTGCCTCAGGAGTTGAGCATGGCACCCCTGTAAAATAAATAGTTAGCTTTTTCATCACTAACCACACTAACACATTTATTATTCAAACAAAAAAATAAAACGGGTAGATAAAATGGGTTTATAACTGCAAGATGGTGACTTCAAATTAAAAACAAAGCACAGTAGAATAAAATATAGTTGTGTAAGTGTCGGAAATTGTACCTGAAAAGAATCAAGAATATCTTTCAAAGGCTCTTCCACAAACTCTTCTTTACTGAAAAATAACATAAGTTCGAAGAAGCTCCTGTAAGACAAAAACAGGGCAAAAACATCAAAAAACAGAGCTTAGCGATTTAAGCTTATCAGAGCAAATTCAAAAGTCTCACAGAATTAGACTACTACATTTTTATTGTATGAGATCTTACATTAAAAAAAAAAAAAAAAAAAAAAAAAAAAAAAACACTTTTACTGACATTGTTCTGATCACTCAAAGTGTCACGTCGATGATCAGTTATTTATTGTAATTCTGGTGAATAAACACGTCTGATAACATCTATAACCTACTTACAAAGCCATGCTGCTGAGGACATAGTGGATGTGTTGACAGTCGTCTGGGAAGGCAGCGGTGGCTTTGGTGAAACTGGAGAGTGCGGTCCGTAACACCTTCAGCTGAGGAAGAGGAACATGCCATTGCCCAGTGTACTCCTCAACCAGCTGTGGAGGATAAACATACATTGTTCTGTTAACAGACTGGCAAAAGGGACGTTGTCTGTTAATAGGCTTGAAATGTCTTCCAAAAAATAAATACATAAAGGTTTATATCAAATAAATGTTAAGATATATAATCAATCGCAGAGATGGGCAACTTTATGTCATAGTAGGAGCTACAAAAAAGAAACAGGAAAGAAAAAAAAGGTTTAGTCTGTTTTGTGGTTGGTGGGTTTTTTGGTCTTTTGTACATTTTTAACTAATTTTCTGTGTTTTCATGTTTGTTTTGTGTGTTATTCGACTTGAGTGAATTTTTGGGGTTGTTAAGTGTGGTTTGGAGTTATTTTGTTGTCTGTATATATATTTGTTTTTATACATATTGTGTCCATTTAATTATATTATTCTATTTTTTTTGTCATTTTACCTATTCTATTTTTTTTTTTTTTTTTTTTGTGTGTGTGTATTTGTAGTGAGCTTGTCTTGTTTTTATTAGTAATGTTGTGTATTTTTGGAGTGTTTACTTTGGAGGCTGCACAAAATCAAACAGTCATCTACTATGGCTTAATTTTACAGCTTTTATGAATGAAAAATAAGTATTTTATTCTCGGTTTGATCAATACGGTCAATCGCAGAAATAAATTCCAGTTCGTAACTGTTATATATTGAAACCTGTGTGAAACTTTTCCATCTGCTATATCTGATAAATGAGTCTGGGTTTGGCAGTAGACAAGAAATATATAAATATGCTGACTGTGACTGTGTCAAGGGATACATCATAGAGATGGGTTATTGTTTTGTTTTTAGATTTAGAATTGGGCAAGGTATCTTAAGTCAGACCTTATTATTCAGAAAATCCTTTATTAACAATGTGGGTTAAATTTGGCGAAGAAGAAGAAAAACAATAAAATTAAAAAAATAATAAAGATATACTATCTGATTCCCTGATATTACACAGTTATCAAACAACAATGCCTAATCTTACAACTGTTTTTACTATAAAATTGTAAAGAATTACTTAAATAATCATATATTGGGAACATAATAAATTGCCAGAATACGATAGTAAGAATTTAAGATGATCAGATGCAAATGTTTAATAAAGAAAATGAGGGTGTGTTAGAATTAATGTGTTACATTTGATAATTTTGATGATTTACGTGATCATCCTATATTTAAGCAGTCAAAATACCGAGATATAACAAACTTGACAGAGCCACGGTATTTTTTTGAGTCTTTATTGCTATTTTATTGAATCAATTTTCAACTATTGACCATATGTCTTTAGACTTATTTACTGGTAATGTGTCATCCTGTTTTAGACAACCTGCCTCGTAAGGGTACCCAGAGTTAGCTTACATCTCCAGCTAATAAATAAGTTACTTTCCTATATAAGAGGATATAACAGTTATTATTATACCCGCTTACTAAAAAAACATACAATATCTGTACCATGTGGATTTATTAATTCTGTTTTTTTTTTTCTGGTTTGGCTTATCTGTTGTCCGTATTTCCTCTATAGCTATATAAATAAAGGCTAGTCCAGAAGCTAAGGCTAGCTGGAGGAGCTAGCAGCCTTAGCATAAAAACACTCACTATCTTCAGATAAAACCATAAAACGTACCTCACAGAAACCAGAGCAGTACGCCTTGCTGTTCAAGATTTCCTCGTCGATGCAGTATCTGTCACATAAAGTGTCCAGAGCCAATTCCAGCCCCTCTGTTTCCAAATCACTCTCGTTGTCCGCCATACTGTCTGCTGGATCCAGCGCATAGCCGGTTGCCAGGTTTTTAATATCACGTACTCGCGTCCAATGACCGTGGGATAAAACTGGCAACCTTGAGTCAAGAATAAACTTTTTTTTTCTTTTTTTCTTTTTTTTTTTAAATGAAAATGTTATTATAAAGACTTTTTGTTTGGATGTTTATGCAGTAAAATTTAAGATGCTTATTTATAAAAAAGCTAGTGATATATTGTCCTTACAGACCATACGTTTACACAATAATCATTAGGTATTAAAATCTATTTAAAAACCTAATTTAGAGATGGACAACTTTTATCACAGTGTGCTTGTCCGATCCGATGACCACATTCATGTCAACATCTAAATAGGAGCGTGACGATATCTCGATACAGCGATATATCGCGCTATTTTACCGCACAATATTTATTTTTTTTTTTTTTTTTTAACCTTTTCTGCTTTTTCACTAAAATGTGCAGGTAGGTCTTCACAGAACATTTGTCACTGTTTGCTGAAGGAACCAATACATTGTTTACTGGAAAATTGCATTATAATGGTGTCACTGGTAAGAAAGACAGCAAGCAATATTGGAGATACTTATTTGTTTACATTGGTATGTTGACACTTATTTACAGAAATGTTGCACTAAAATAGTGTCACTGTTCATAGGACACTTTTTCAATGTATTGTCTTTCAGAGATATGAAATAAAAATCGTATTTTTTCACTTAATCATTTTTTTTCTTGTGTCATAAATTATGGTAGATTGATTTCTGACCAATATATTGATAATCACAGTATCGTCATATCGTGAGATAATCGTTATCGTGAGCTTTGTATCGCGTATCGTGAGGTACCCGGTTCCCACCCCTAATTTAGAATGTCAACATTAATAGGTAACAAACAATTTTAAATGTTGTGTTTTTGTTGTCATTTTCTATATTTCTCTCCATTTTTGTAAGTTTTTTTTTAAGTAGCTTTGTCTGTTTTTTGGATTATTATTTTTGTTGTTGTTTTATATTTTGCTATTGTGTGTGTTTTTTGTCAATTTATGTATTTTGTCATCATTTTAGAGTGTTTTTGTTGTGAATGTATACATTTTACCCTCATTTTGTGAATTTTTTCTGTCATTTTGTGTATCTTTCTGTCATTTTCTTTTTTTTTGGAGTCTGTGCATTTAACTTGGGGCCACATAATTGGGCCAATCAATCCCATTGTTGCCCATGTCTGACATTAATTAATGTATTATTATTATTATTATTATTATTATTATTATTATTATTATTATTATTTATTAATTAATTTGTTTATTTTTTGGGGGTTTTTTTATTTTAAGTATTATAACGTCAATAATTTCAAATATTATTATTATTTTAACTGTTAAATGATTTTAAAAGGTTTGTCCAAACTTTTGACAGGTATGCATCATAAAAAAACAACCAAAACAAGAGAATAAGTCTCAAAATTGTTGGTTACCTTGTTTTAATCATGCATGCGGGGTTTATACTCCACTCCTTTGATAAACTTGTGTTTCTAATGACTGCTACTGCATCCTTTATTCCTGCATAAGCAAGCAGAATTATAAATGCAATTTGCATTATGCAAATGCAATTCATCATTCACGACAGAAGAGGTCAGACAATAGATGACACTTTTAATTAATTTTATATGGGCGATCAATGGAAGTAAAATAAAAACTATATTTTATAGTTTTCTACATTCAGGAATCTCTTAGTTGCATCTGTGACCATGAGTGAAAATACATCTGGACAGTCAGAAGACTTAGCCACATGGGGGCACTATAACAATGGAGTTGGGAAAAATGTCATGTATTTGAAGCAGACAGACGGATGCACATTAAAGAGTTCAGTTACACAATCACCTTATTGGTGAGATTAATTTCAACATTTTCACAATCTTTAAAATTTGCATTTTAAAGACAATACTTAACTCAGAAAAAAAGATATACCATTGAAGTAGTGGTCCATATACTATTGTTATTGAAACAGTAAAAAGACAAAGGAATTAACACCATTATTTTGGTTGCTGTTGGAGACACATGCAAGCAGAACTTGTATTTTCTCACTGGCGTACAGCACACCCTCACAGTTGACTCATCCACTGTCCTTCCATCAGAATAGCAGGTGCCCTCTTGGAGGCAGTAAGGAAATAGTAGCGTACTTCTATTCCAAGTATTCGAGTGGGAGTGAGCTAATGAGGATTTCTCCATCACCAACTCTTTTCATTTCGCTGATGTCTGACACCATTCTGTGAAAGTAAAGCAGGATGAGGTGTTTATTGGCTCCAGGAAAGATATGGGATGTATTAACAGGCTTCTTTAAGACATTTTAACTCCTGTACTTTAATAATAAGAGGTAATGTGTAATTTAAAGTTAGTAGCATATACTTGTCAAACTGGAGCTTAAATTAAAGAAATTCAAGTGGATTTATTTTTGATTAATTGTTGATGTATCAATATTAGTCTTTTGTTGTTATGTTTGTGTTTTTGTTTTGTTTTTTGCTAATTAGACGACTGTGAGTCTTTCAAAAGTTGCAATTCTTGAGCCTGCGATCCGCCATTTTACGTGTGACGTCAACGGCTCGCCATCGTCTTTGTTCTGTGTCTGTAAACATCCATATCAACGTGGCCAGCAACAATCAACGTGGCCAGGAACATTCACTCTTCAACAAGTGTAAACAAAAACTGGTCTTGAGTGATTTCATGAACTATTCACAGGCTCTTTCTATCAGTCAGGTGTACTTCGACTTCCATGGCTTATGCTGCGTTCGATTGCACTTGGAACCGGAAAGATCCGGTGTCACGGACTGAGGCTGCGTCCAGAGAGTCCCTCCTATCTGCTTTACTATCCACTGTTCTTTCAGCCCCGGAAGTGTTTAAGTGGTAGCCATGATTAAAAAGCGCTTGAAATAGCTTTACGCTGAGGAAAGGAGGCTCAATGCTTCCTTTTTTACCTCCTTTAGCCTAGGAAACACTGACGCATGCTTTACCAAAGGAAACGAGATAATGCTAACCCACAATTTCTTGCGGCGACAACATTTAAAGGGACACACACACCCGAGCACTGACAAGTAACGGAGATCATGCAACTTCAATGCAATAATATGCCTTGAACAACTTTAAATAATCTAAAACCCATATCTTATTATATGTACGACATATCAGATTATAACTGACATAAAATAGACACTCCGTGGTTCAAGAATAAAAAATCAGAGACATTTTTAGCCATAGTCCATTTTCAGAAATGTGTGGTTTTTTCACCACGGCAGACGTCACTAACCTTTGCAGTCGTCAGATTATTGCGTCACCTCGTTGAAGTGTGTCTGATTGTCAAAGCAAACGTGATGGTCGTTTCCTAACTCCTCTCCTAACACCTTTCCTTAAACCCGTGGCGTCATCCACGGGGTTAAGGAAAAGTGGATAAGAAAGGAGACAAAAAGGAATATTCGGACGCAGCCCGAGTTTATCTCATATTATCTCATACTGAGATCGATTATGAGCATGCGCCCAACCGGAAAATGAATTTTTGCTCGTTCCGCTGTGATTCTTGTTACTTCCACCGTGCCGAGTAAGTGACAATCTCAATCAACAACTAGAGTAAAGTAATAGTGTCTCATGCAGCAATACAAATAGGAATATTTTATTCTCCAAAAAACAATGATTATAATAAAACTCGGAACGTAGCAGTCACATACTCAGATTGTAAGACAAGCTCAGTAAGGAGGTAAACTCAGTTTGCATTTTATGCCAAAAATGGTAGATTTACTGAGATTGCTGTACTGATTTTATAAAAATGCTTAAAAAAATATGATTTTTATGATCAGATTGCTAATTTATATGAATACAACATCTTAATATTGTAAAGTCTGTTCTTATTAATCAGCATCCGTTTTAAATTGGACATTATTACATTAGCTTAACTGTTGTTTATAGCAATGTAGATTATAATCATGTTTTTCTTTGGAAAATTAATGATTACTTTTCGTATTTGAACATTAACTTTGAAATTGAATGAGCAATCTCAGCACAGCGGAAGTAGCAAAAATCAATTTTCCGGTATTGCGCATATACAATCTCAGTATGATGCAATCCCAGTACATCACACCGGGTTGTCGATTTCGACCTCCGAGGTAAACAAGTTTTATTCAATAAGCTCGGAAAACATGACTGGCCACAGCAAGCTGATGTTTGTTTTGATATTTTTCGAGGAGCAAAAATGCCTGCAGGGAAATATATTAGTTCCTTCAGGGTAAAGGAGAGAGAGAAATGTTATATACAGTACTTTAAGTATGACTTGAAATCACCAGCGAGGGGAATCCTGCATGTCTCATTGAACCATAGACTTTAGAGAGAATGCATTGAACTATACGAGCATCACTACTTACGCATAGTGGCGTTCAAATAAACAGACAGGGAATGGAAATGCCACTATAAAGTTATTCTACACTTTTAGTCACACAAATGCCAAATTAGAAGCCACATAAAAGTAAAAGTAGAGGAGCCTGTTTACATCTAACGGTGTGTGCCGCCATTTTTCTAAAACGTCATTCCGATCGACTCTGGCTGGTTGGATCCTGCCCAAATTCTTAAGTCAGGGTCCTGAGCTCAAGGGCTGTTTTATTGCACTTTTACGTTTCGTGCTGTCGGATTCAACCGGGTTCCGAGTGCAATCAAATGCAGCAATAATCGTTGAGACAAACAAACAAGTTGCTATGTTAAGCTAGCAAAGCAAACAGCTGCTAGACTGGTCGAGCTGTTGGTCCAGAACAGAATGCAGAGAAAAAGAGGATAGCCAACTTGGAGGGCAGAGTGGATTAGCTGGGATAGTACAGCAGGTTTAATGATATTAGCATCACTGGGCTCCATGTAAAACCACAGTCCTTAGCTTGCTGGGGAATGTTGCAGCTTGACATCAGGGGGACGCTAAAACAGAGAAGACCTGTCCTACCAAGAGTATGTTCAGATCAACAGAAAATTAGATGTATCTGTTTAAACAGGGAAGAAACTTAAAGGCTACAAAGTTGTTATGAATGAGCACTGGGCAGGGGCTCTGTAAGGCAACAGAGACCTGCACACACTGTCAACAAAGCGGTGGAATGTTGCTGGATAATAAATATATCTTTACACTGACATCACAGCAAAAATGGCGGAATAGTGAAGTAAATTATGGACATCTTCATATAAAGGAAATATAAACTTAAAGGTCACTTGTCGGAGTGTTTCAATTCACCTTTAAATTTGTTTAAACCAAACCAATAATGAATTGTTCTCCTGCATCTTTTTGAGATTTACATTCTTTTTCGTGAGTATTGTCATTGATAAGACACAGATAATCAAAGCTCTATATGACCCTGAAACTTCAAATTTTACCTCCTAAAAAGACCAAATCTGTTAGTACATTAAAATAAATTATATTGAACAAGTAGGTGGATGTCATCCATCTATTTGTATTGACTGTGATTCAGACTATAATGTACAGCCTTAATAAAAACAGCCTGGCCTGCCCTTTCTTAGTTTGAAAAGCAAAGGAAAAATCTTCTTGTGCATTGCCTTGGCCACAAACACAACAATTTGGAATGAGGTTGTATTTTATCCTGGAGTGCAAACCTAACAGAGGTGAAGTCTTTCTCGAGAGCAGACACAATGGTCATCTAATTCAAGATCTTTAAATTGGGCTGATCATTCATGTCCAGCCCTTAAAAAGGTTAACGATGGTCCATTTTCTACACATCAACCTGTTCCTTTGTAGAGAGACGCATATGCATGCTCCCATACACCCTCATTACCACCAAAGGAAATCTAAGGCTTTGCTATTGATAGATGCATTTTAATGTGGGACTCTGCAGCAAAACCTCATCAGTGAGCAGGTCCTTGTCTTTCAAGTTGCAAAAGTGGCCAATTTAGAGTCTGGAAATAGGCATCAGTCTTTCTACTCATTTTTCCCCCCTGGCACATGGAGCCAGTACTTCGCATTCTTGGATCTGAAGCAATCATGTTTCATCTCTGTTGCAGATACACTCTAGATGATGTACAGGTTTCATCATTCACTGTCCATCAGAGGTAATGGCTACACCTGACAATTCTCTGAAAGGCTTTTTTGAAGTCTTCATTGAAGATGGTGTAGATGAGGGGGTTGATAAGGGAGTTTATGTACCCCAGCCAGGTAAGAAAGTCAGCCATTTCCATTGAAGTACTGCAAGAACTGCACGTGTTAACAATCACCTCCTTGACAAAGAAAGGCAACCAACAGATAACAAAAGCTCCAATTATCAAACCCAACGTGGATGCTGCTTTGCGCTCTCGTGAGCCTGAGATCCTTGGTCCTTGGTAAAGCTGGCTTTTCCGCGACTCACTACGCGAGTCATGCCGGCGAGCCTTGCATTGGAAAGCTTTTGAGACACGTGCCCGGTCACGTGGATTTTCTTCAGTTGAGGGATCAGAAATAGACTTTTCAACTGGGCTTATGGGCTCAGGACTCCGAGGACCTCCATCGACATCGCCATCTCCCGCTGGGTAGGTTGAAGGAATCATGCTCCCATTAGTCATACACGAGTGGCGGCTTGCACGACTCGCCTCTCTGCGCATGTAGAGGGTCTGAGCAGCTTTGTAGATTTTATAGTAGAGAATTAGGATCAGCATAAGTGGAATGTAGAATGCTCCAAGTGTGGCATACAAGGTAAAAGCCATGTGATGGTGGGTGATGATGCACTGGTTTTCATGCTCTGGGTCGCTGCTGAAGTGCCGCCACAATATAGGAGGAAGTGAAATGAGGATTGACAAGAACCATACCAGGGCAACCATTGCTCCCGCCCTGGCAAATGTGCGTTTGCGAGAGTACTCCACTGCGTCCGTGATGGCCCTGTAACGGTCAATGGCGATTGCCGCGAGGTGCAGGATGGAACATGTGCAACAGGTGATATCAACACTCAGCCAGATGGTGCACACTGCCTGACCCATGATCCACATCTCTTTCTGGATGTACATAATACTGAAGGGCATGACGAGCACAGCCACCAGAAGGTCAGTAGTGGCCAAGGAGCAGATGAGGTAATTGGCCGGATGGTGCAGCTTGCGGGTCACTGCGATAGCTGTGATTACGAGGCAGTTGAGAAACGTTGTCAGAATGGCCACTACAGACAATATAATTGTCAGTACAATTTTACTGGGAGGGAGTTTTGTGTTCTCCAGTGAGTCATAACTGTTGTTGCTAGTAGCGAAGAATCCGTCAGTGCAATTCAGAAAATCCATCCTGCAAGCAAAAAGTAAAAAGAAATTGTTCATCACACCTAAAAGGAACTTAGGGAAGTTATATTTTCCTAATTTATTAATTTAATAGTCTCTACTTTTATGAAATATTTATTGGCATTCAATGCATTAAGTCTGGAATTTGCACAACTGGCAGTGACGTGCGGTGAGGTTTGTGGCTGGTGAGGCACTGATTTACAAATATTTGAACCCATTTATAGAATAGCTTAAATTTACCATTCAATTGGCAACTTGCACAATGACTACTGGCTGTGTTTTATATCTCATATTAACATTATTACACACAGACACATATTTGACCATAGAAGAACATTATATTGATAGCGCCTCAGAGAAAGAGCGCATTTGAGCTACACCCTCATTGATTTCTTAATTTGTCATTACAATTCCACAATTCATGCTCAATAAAAATAAAACTGCAGTGTATTCATGGTCTTACCTTTACTCTTTGTGTCTTACACACTGATAAAACTAAATTATGTTCTCAGTTTAGTCAACAACAGCAGAAAGCTATTTTAATGGAAGATTATTCAAATTAAATGTAAATTTCACAGACAATGGCATTTGTATTAATCATCAAATTCTATCAAATTTGTTACAATTACATTTTAAGATGTTAGTTAACAACAGCTTGCAGAATTTACCTTATTGTTTTACCCCTCCAGCAAAGGTGATTCAACTCATGCAACTGTTACAAAAGTTGGCAACACATTCAATTCTACAGTAGCACTTCCAGTGATGAGATGGCAAAAAACAGGAAACCCTAAGCTCTAAGGTGAATGAGTCCACAGACACAATCAGAACTATACTATTAAAAAAACTGTTGTGTTATTTCACCGAAGATGCTTTGCTTTAATGTAGCTCGGGTGTCAAACTCATTTTAGTTCAGGGGCCAAATGCAGACCAGTTTGACCTCAAGTGGGCCACAGATTTTAGGTAGGAATAAGAGAAATTTCTGTTAGATCTTACGTTTACTTGTAAATTAAGTCCATTCGCCTATCCTTCTGGACAAAAATAGCCGTGACTTTGTTGTAAAAACCCTCCTTATTTTCTTTTAGTTTTAAAAGTCTTTTCGTCTCAATAGAGATTACTGAAAGTCTTCCTTATTCAGTCCATTTCCGGCCTTATTAGCCTCACGCTCCTTGAAGCACGCCCCCTTCACTTGAGGCAGAGGTCTCCCGCAGAGAAACAACAAATTATTGAAATGTTTTGGAATCATACAGCAATTACATTTATTGCCCAGATCAGTAGAAAAAATATTGATATATATTTCATTTAATCGTTAATTGTTTTTTTTTTACCTGCCTCTGACAGCACGTCACTGACAACTGGAAATGTTTGCCATTAGAGGAAAGCCAAAATCCACAAAGCCACAGTCTCACACTGACAGCAGACCAGTGGTACCTGTCTAGGCTCTCGTGTCTTACATCCAGCGGGTTCAGTGGGCAGCAGACAGTCTGTGGTGGGTTGTCATGTCAGTCAGCTCTGCCATTGCATCACCTCTGTCACTCATCAGCCCCTGTGGAACAGGGCAAGAGAAAAGAGCAAGAGAAAGAAATTAAAAACTGAAAGAAAAATAACCTTAAAGTTATCATACAGTTATAGACATCTATGAGTACACAACAGTGGAAATCATCACATCTATAATTCTAACTCAATCTCTGAAAAATGTGTGACAGCACCCCTTATTTGAAATTTGATATTACAGGATCCATTTAAAATATATAACAATGGGTATTAGTTTCAGCTAATGTGTTGCCATTTACAAGTGGGTACCGTAAGTATTGGTTTACACTAATTTAGCAGAGGATTATGTGATTAAATCAAAACTATCGCTGCTCATACATTGCGTCTTTCCATGATTCTCTACATTGCACAGTATCCTGAAGGCATGAGTGGAAGCTGTTGCTATAGAAACACAGAGAACCGTACACAGTACAGTGTTTCAATGGTTTTCTTATGTGGCGATCTTATGGAGGCAGCCAAACTCTGTCAGGTCTCGACTGAGAATGTTGAATTCCCAGGAGCTATATCCTGGCCTGTGTGGGTGGGTGTGTAAGGTGGCTAGGCAACATGAGGACGAAATGAGACAAGAGTTATCAGTAGTTCACTCAGCCCGAACCTATTACAGTGTGTCTTTTAGGATAATTTATTACACTGGTAGTTCATAGAGCAACTTAGATAGAGTGGAGGTTGTGAGATTCATATTATTTGCTAGAAATGTATTATATTTCTGAGGCATTTTAGTTATCTGATTCCAAGATGGATTGGTGGGTGGTTGCGTTATCAGATTGGTGCAATTTGTTTAGATGGATGGATGTATGGATGCCTGGATGGGTGGTTAAATGGATGGATGGTTGTTTAGATAGATGGATATACGAATGGATGGATAGAAGGGTGGGTGGATGGATGTTGGGATGGTGTGTTTTGGTTTGGATGGATGAATGGATGACTGAATAGAGGGTGAATATATGAATAAAAGGTTGGATAGATGGTCTGTTGGGTGCATTTTGGTTTGTTTGGATGGATGATGTAGATGGACGGGTAGATGGTTAAAAGGATGGATGGATGGATGGATGGATGGATGGTTGGTTGGATGGATGAATAGATATATGGGTGGATAGATTGTCAGGTGGGTGTGTTTTGGTTTGTTTGAAAGCTATATGGATTGATGAAAGGATGAATAGCTGGATGAATGGTTGTATGGTTGTATGGATGGATGGTTGGTTAGTTAGATGGATATACGGATGGTTGGCTAGAAGGTTGGATGGATGGTCGGGTGGGTGGGTTTTGGTTCAGATGGATGATGTAGATCAGTGATTCTCAACTGGTGGGTCCGGACTCAAAAGTGGGTCACGGGCCTGTACTGGGTGGGTCGCAGAAAGCTGGCCAAAAAAAAAAAAAAAAATACTTAATGTCTGTCAAGTTGGACATGTCTTTTATTTTGAAAGGAACTTTTTTTTAACAGGCATGCTGTGAAAAGCATGTTGCACAGTAAAATATATAGATTGATGTTTAAAAAAAGATTTTATATGCGTGTTTTATAACAGCTATCTTTGAAAAAAAATAAATTTTGTTGGTTGAATTCTAAAAAAAAAAGAAAAAAAGTGGGTCGCGATTTGATGACCGAGGCAAAATGGGTCCCAGGGTGAGAGGAGTTGAGAACCCCTGATGTAGATGGATGACTAGATGGTTATACGTATAGATGGATAGAAGGCTGGATGGATGACTAGATGGATATATGGATGGATGGATAGTAGGGTGGATGGATGGAAGAATGAATAGATGGATGGTTGGTTGGATGGATGGCTATACGGATGGATGAATAAAAGGGATGGGATGGTCGGGTGGGTGTGTTTTGATTTGGATGGATGAATGGATAGATAAATCGATTGATGGATGGATGAATCATGGCTCATGCATGTAAATTTGAACTTTTAAAGATGGATCAACAGTAAAGGTCTTGTTAAAAATCAATTAATCAATCAATCAAAATGTATAAAAAGTGCTTTTCATACATAGAATGCAGTTCAATGTGCTTTTACAAGCTTTGCATCGGGCATTAGCTCCTCCTCAGCATCATTGGGCGTAAGCTCATTATCATCATTGAGCATCAGCTCAACATTATCATTGGGCGTTAGCTCATCATCATCATTAACATTATCATTGGGCGTTAGCTCATCATCATCATTAACATTATCATTGGGCGTTAGCTCATCATCATCATCATCATTGGGCGTTAGTTATTTTGTTCTTGCAACACTAAGGTAACTTTTTTTCTCACTTCTTTGTAAAGAGAATGAAGTTTATCTATTTTTATAAGCCCTGCACAGACCAAATAAATTTAGGCGACAGGATTAAAGCTCCGTTGCATTTCTATCTACTTTTTTTGGTGAGGGGATTTGCAATGAATGTACTGTCAACAATGCCAAACCAGCTCGGCGCAGCAGGCAGAAGTGCATGCATGCGAGAAGGTGTTTTATAATTGTTTCTCAGGTTCAGTGAGAGAAAATGACTTCCAAAAGTGTCATTTCTCTCTTAGTCCTTTAATAAATCTGGTTCTTTGCAGAGAAGAGTCATTATGCTACTCTGAGCTGAAAAAAAAAAAACAAAAAAAAAAAATAGCTAATATTTGAAAGGCAATACTCATCCCCATTGAATTGTTTTGCAGCTGTGAATTAAACCATCATCCAACTGTATTTATTTCCAGATTTAATGATTTTATTCGCACAAATGTATCTAAAATTGGCATTCACTGCAGTAATGAACAACCCTGCATGCTTTCCCATTGACGAAATGTAAAATAACAATGCTGAATATGCAGATTACGCTGCACAAATGGATAACTTTTTTTAATTATCGCCACATTTCTTTGCAACTGCATCGATACATTTCTATCAGTGCATCTATAAAATGTTTTTTGTTGCTGAAACAAAGCAGAATGCCAGGGCTTTTCTCATGAGTGTGAATCGTATGTATAATTGTGCACAAAGTTTTGTCAGCAGTGTCAGCCTGACATTGTCATTATAGCAACAAAAGAAATCATCTGCTTTTTTTTTCACGGAGCTGTTCTAAAATTTGGGCCGTCTGTTCAACGCCATCGGAAGATAAGCTCCACTGAGCCAGCACAATTTGATCTGATTCCTTTCTAACAATCACAGTGTCTTAAAAAAAACTACTAAAAACATCCAGATGCCTTAACGGGCATCTTCATTGTTACAAATTAAGTGGTTGTCTATGATTAAGATACAGTACATGCTGTGCAAATAACATCTTCTTTAAAGCAAGTTTGGTAGCACGGTGACTGTAATATGTAATACAGTAGCTGCTGCAATATTGCACGTTGATTCCTCTGCACTGTTTCATAATAAACTGATTACAAAGGCTGAAGAAGCAGATATCAGCATTTTTGTTGATGATGCAATAACATCCGTATAGTTTCTTTTTTTTTAACTCTTTGCAGTTCAAGTTTTAACATTTTAGGCGCAGCTAAAACATGACCTTGATAAAATCCTGTAATCATCACCTAGTCTTCAACTTTATTAATTTATTAGTGTATTTATTTTAGTACAAATCATTTGAAAATTTGAGGTAAAATTATGACTTCAGAAAACAATCTAAATCAGTGATTCCCAAACAGGGGTACGTGTACCCCTAGGGGTACAGGAGCACATTGCAGGGTGCACTCGGAAAGATTTAACAATTGACTTAAAAATAATCGTAAAATGTTGCTAGTTCCTTTTTAGGCTATTTTTTGTTTTACAAATGAACTGAATAAATAAAAAAATAAAAAAACAAATCCACCACAAACTAACTATTGCTCAATAAAATATGATATTTTCTTGTAATTTATTAAAGCAGGATTATTTTATGCTGTAAAGGCCATTTTATCACACTTCTGGCAATAAGAGACAATAATTAGCTATAATTTACACAGGAGGTCACATTTATTTAGTATTGCACTAATTGCATTGATGGTAGTTATGATATGAAGAGGGGGTACACAAGATTTGACAAAAATGCAAATTGGGTACACGAGACAAAAAAGATTGGGAACCACTGATCAAAATTTTTCAGCTATTGTGAATACTTATTTAAAAAGTAATAAGTGTTGCATTGACTAAATTACAATACAGATAATAGTCTAAATTATTATTAATATATATTGATTACAGAAAGCACAAAAAGCCAATGTAGATGTTAATACTTGACAATATATCACACTGGTATATAGGCAGCTTTAAAAGAAATGCTTTTACCTTGTCTGTACATGCTGTCGAAGGTCAACACTGCATAAAGTGCAATCTTTTCATGACAATTATGCATGTTTTATTATTAAAATTGAATAAATGCATTAATTTTATTGCATAAGGAAGGGTAAGAAAAACTTTATTAAAGGGAGGATATAAAAAGAGAGGGCAGTGTTACACCTCGGTGAGGGGGAAGGGAACAGGGAAGAGGGAGTCAGGGTAGGAAAATGAAAGGGGTGGGTAAGACTCGACTGTTTGAAGGTAAGAGTGTAAAATGATGTTACAGTTGTGCATATTGTGTTGTATAATTAGTTAAGCCAGTTTGGTGACGAATGTGGAGAAATGTACTATTTATATACTATTGAGTATAAGCCGTCTCCCTGAATATTAGGCTGATTTGAATTAGCTTGGTGCAATGCTGATTGGTGCCTTTTTTAGCCACTAGCATGCCTCTTCTATGATGAAGTATGGCATTTGTTGAAGAAGGCGCTAATCATCAATTGACTAAGCTAATACCAGCACGCTAGGTTAGTGGGCTCTGGTTCTGGTCGTTTTACTGAAATGTTGAGTTTCTACAAAAACCATCTTTGCCTGCTCCATTTCACTGCTTTATATCATAAATTCATACTGTAATCAGGCTACTACAAGCCTGAACACTTGAATGCTTATTTATTGAGGATAGCGCATTACATAAAATACGTCGGAATTAGCCAAACAGGCTAGTTTTAATCATTCAGATTAGTCTGCTCTGCTAGCTGTTTATTAGCTCTACTTTACCAGATTTAAACCAATCTGCTTTTTCCTGTGCAATCAGAGATGTAAAACATGTGTCACTTTGGATACTAGGTACCATATTATTAATGTACACAGACTTTCACTAAGTTCCAAGCTAAGTGAGGAGTTCAAACGGACTCGCATTTCCATATTTTTACTGACTAATCAGGGGTCGCCACTTCAAAGGGAATGAAAAACATGAAAGGCTACCAGTTTGAAACTTCTAAAATACTAAAATTCCATGGCTTCACTTTAATTAGAGGTTAAGATAATGAAGGAAGACGAGCATTGCAGTAAATTAAAAAGGTAAGGAATGTTTAAGTTTCATAATGCAACACTTTATGTTCCTTAGTTTATGAAATTGTTCCTTTTTAGCCACTAACAAAGAACCTTTAACTAAATGTAAATCTAAAATCCAATTTGCCTTTATTTTTTATTTATTTTTTTAAACATATGACAATCTAAACACCAAATCTTTATCGAAATCCAATCTGTGATACTTAAACACATTTGTTCTAATGTTTCAGTGAAAATGAATATTTAAGATTGTTTGATTTGATACAAAAACTGATGTAGTGCAGCATTATTTAACTCTATACTTAAAAACAAATTACATATAAATCGCTCCGCCCTATAAGTCACGTCTTTATTTGGAAAAAAGAAACAAAGTCTCGGTTTAGAATTCCAGAAAAATCGTAACTTTTGCGAAACGAAGAACATCCGTAACACAAAGCGCGATTGAGATGTCCCGTATTTTCTGTGGTGAAGCAAAAAAGTGCCAAATGTATTGCGAAAGTAAGCAAGGCCTGACCATACAAGCGACAAAGTGACCCTAGTGATGATGGAAGAACACGAGAGACAGCGGAAAACTTAACGCTTATACCAACACCTGATCTTTATGTTGTTCCTTTAGGGTACCGATACGTCCAGGGATATTTTACAAATTAATGAAATTGTCCAGGTTTCCCAGGGACCTTGAATGCATCTCTGGAACACGTTAATGTGAAACAGTGTTTCCCAAACTTATTTGTCCAATGTACCCCTTATCTTTTCTGTCTTAAGGCGAGTACCCCTTTATTTTGTTAATTTGTGTCTGAAAGCTTTACTCATACTTTACTGATGTTTTGACCATTTTAGGTGTTGATCTTTACCTTGTTTTTTTAATGTATTTTAAAGAGTTGTGCCACAATGTATTATCGATATAAAATAAATTGACAAATGTTTCTGTGTACCCCCTGAGGTGTGTTGAAGTACCTCTAGGGGTACACGTACCCCTGGTTGGGAACCACTGATGTAAAAGACAGCTAATAATTGCTCTATCTGAGAAATTCCACCAGGTTTCTGAAAGCTAAAGTGTTGCTTTTTCCAGCCAACATGGTTAATTATGGTAAATCTGAAAAGCCAATATGGTTTTCATGGTAATTTTACTCACACGTGACAAAATCATTAAAAGTTGGCGCTTTGCTTTGACATCGACACACAAGGAAAAAAGAAAGAGGAACAAAGTCCAAGAGAAGAGAGAGAGATTAAAAGAGAGCAAATAGCGTTGGATTTAATTGAAAAGGTTTTTAATTGAAGTGTATATTTTATGATTATTGAATGTTTTTTGTTGCACTTTTAATTTCTAGGAGGCAATGATTCTCATATTGTTTCATTGATTGAGATATTTTAAGATAAAATTTATACCTTATGGACAATAACAATTTATTTATTTCATTGTACTTTGTCATTACAAGGTATATTCAAGAAAACGTCAAGTACTTTTTGAATATGCTGAGGTCGGTAGTGTTCTCTTTTTTTGGAAATCAAAATATGGTCAACCTTCATTACTGATTTTTCATTTTTCTACTAATTGTAAATCAGATTTAGAGTCAAAATAGCACATTCAACCCGGACAGAGAATGTTTCTATTTAAATAGCCGCAGGAGGAAAAGAGAGAGTCTACAGCCAAAAAGTGACATTACAGCCTTAGAGCAGGGAGCAAGACGATTGCTGAGTGACAGACAGGTTTCTACAGAGACAACGACGCTCACTCCACAGGAAGGAGAAACTCTGAAAACCTGACACTGTGTATGATAATGATTATCCAGTGATTGTTCCTGCAGCACTGCAGTCCAGCCTGAATTTAATGCACAATTAAGACCCTTACTGACACAAACCAAACAGACAGATATTAAATAACGCAGATGAAAACACAGTGAAACAGAAAGTATTGCATTCAATTGTCGTTACAGAAAAGGTACCAGTACACACACAGCAGAAAACATCACCTGCTGCAGAGGAGCCCAAATTCAGCTTTCAGTGTTAAGCAGTTTGATTTTCAAAGTGAACCTATTAATCCACAATACGTATCAAACTTATGGCTCGGGGGCCAAATCTGGCCCTTTAGAACAGTGGTTCTGAAACTTTTATTCAGAATTTTACTTGGAATTCTGTGAAAAACAACTATAGAGCATAATGATGGACTGAATAGGTGATAACACATGTTTTAAAGAATCTCATTTTGTAAAAAAAGTGGAATGAAACTGCATTTAGTGCCTCCTGAATAGATTTGGTGTGGGACCAAGACTGACTCTTGTATTTTCAGTTCATGTTCTGATCAATATAATTGTGTGTATGTCGTTTTCTATGTTTCTCTGTTATTTTTGTCTATTTTGTTGTTGTTTGTCTGTTCTTTTTTTCACTCAGTATATATATATATATCTATATATAGATATATATATATATATATATATTATTCTCTTTCTTATTTTGTGTATTTTTGTTGTCATTTTGTGAGTTGCTGATAATATTTAGTATGATTATAATTTTTAACTAAAAATAAAAGCTATAAACCCCCATATTTTGGACGCTTGCATTTGTTATTTTTTTCTTTCTCTCTTTCTCTCTCTCTCGCAAGTACCCCCTGTGGTACCATTGCGTACCGCTAGGGGTACACGAACCCCCATTTGAGAAACACTGCTTCAGAGCATCTCATCGGCCCACAGGAGAAAGTAAAAATAAGACAAAACAATATACAATTACAAAATCATTCAGTCTCAGTCCTTCCAAACTCACAAGTTCAATGAAACTCTACAGTTTTGCAGGGCCTTGCCATTTTTCTACACTTTTATCACACAAGTCAAATTCCTCGTGTGCATAACATACATTACTTGGTCAATAAAGTTGATTCTGATTCTGATTCTGACAATTGCAGTCATTCTTAATTTTTATTGGCATATTGTAAAAAAAATAAAGTCAAAGGTTTTCCAGAAACAACATTCCTCTAAAAATGTGTTACAAAATCTAGTATTATAGAAGTAAAGATCATGCAGGGATCACTATCTGTTATTTATTGCTTGGATGTATATACTGTATTATTTACATGCAGAAGTTCAATCTAGAGCACAGTAATGTTGAAGTTGCTATTTTGTCCACCTAAAATCTGTGGCTCATGGTCAAACTGATCTGTATTTGGCCCCTGAATTAAAATGAATTTGACACCCCTGAATTAACCCATTTAAGTAACTCTAGTATTTAACAACTAGTGGTTGGACTCAATTAAAAAAAATAGTTTAACCAATTAGAGACTTTGTAAATAATTATTCTCGATTAATCTATATTAATCGAACAATATTTGACATAAGAAGCAATGTTTTCAATGAAAACAGCAACTTAAATTTAAATAAGCTGTATTCATCCTTTTCTCCGGTGATTGGCAAACTCTTCCTTGCACAATTTGCACACCACTGGACTTTGTTGTCCATACGCCGCCCAAAAAACACAGCAATAACTTTTCCTTGGGTTCTCTCGCTATAGCCAGTGCAGTATTATGGGTATACCGGGAACTTGTGCAATGACAAATGTTCTGCGTAATTTGGAGTGCAAGTGGAGTTAGTACATCATTTTTCATTAATTAATAAGCAATTAACACATTAAAGTCCTAGTATCATCTATTGTCTCTCAGCTATCATGGCAAGACTATCTAGGACTTTTTCGACTCCAAACTTGAGCTCTGCAGGACATGAAGCAATAGCTGTAAAAGCTCAGGCTATAAATCTGTAAACTCAGACCTGCACAGCACTCCATACTCCACAAATAGGCCGGCACTCAAACTCTGTCAATGCACTCGTTTTGGACGCATGATGCGACCTCTCATCTAATGGTCAAACAACACCTCACTTTATCCAGGCCATTATAGCACACAAACCCAGGTCCTCCTACTGAGGTGACACAAACTCTGATTCTCTCTGGCAAAGTGAGTGCACTGCCTGGGAATCCACGATTAATGGTGAAGGCTAAGCTTGGGGAGTGAGATGTTGAAATAAAATATCACATGCCAACAAAAAAAAAAAAAACAACGCCTACATGATCTGTTGTGAGTTGGCACTTCACGGCCTTTACCTTAAATCTCCAGGCAGTGACCTGGACCCTGTAGATTGTAGCTATCAATCAGTACAATATAAGACATCCAGGTACAGGTTCAATGCATGTATGCCTGTGAGGAAAACTCAATCCCACCAACTTTGGGCCAGTGTTTTATAGCTTTAGAAATGAGGTTCCTACAATAAAAAGAGACAAAAACACTTGTTGTGCATCCAGCCTCTGGCTCTTAAAAACTTTATAAACAACTCCCCAGAACAACAATTCTCCACTTGCCCTGCGGCAAATCCAAGAACTTAAAGTCTCCCAAAAGGAAAAAAAGCTGTCTGTTCTAATAGTTTGATCCACTTTTACTACAAACAAAAAGCATCTTCACTGCAGCATCTTTACTGCATCGTGTTCACACAACACATCAACACATCTGTGAAAAATGACAAGAAAGGTCCAGGTGCTGATATTTTTTTTCTCCATAGCAGTGGTTCTCAACCTTTTCAGCCCACGATCCTCAAAATAAAGTACCTAAAGGTGATTGAACACATACATGAACACTGAAGAACAGTCATGTGGAGACAGGGCCATCTATAAAGGAGAATAAATGATGGTCCATTGTTCTATGAATCTGTAATAACCACATTTATTTTTTTTTTTATCTGAATAATATAAAAAAATATAAAATGTGATTTTAAAAACCACAGAAATTGGTTAAACTTTGCAAATTAGAATGGCTAAAAACAATCAGAAAAGTGGTGAGAAGGGTTCCAAGTGATATTGGAACAAATACTTGGAACATCTAGTTTAAACTGGCAAATAATGGGCATGACAAATTTTGAATGTGGTTGAATTGGCAAAAATAAGCATGAATTATGTTGAAAAGAGGTTAAAATTAACAATAATGGGTGAACATATGCAACATTAGGTGGGAAAAGTGGTGGAAAGGGATTATAAGTGCAGAAAATGTCTTAAAAATGGAAAAAATGTGCAGAGACGGCATTGAAATTCGATGGCGAAGAGGCAGAAATAGGATAAATGTATCAAAAATGCATTAAAAGGAGCAAAAATCTGGCAAGAAAAAGTGATGAAAATAGGTTCAAATATGGCAAATTTGGTGTAGTTACAGAAAAAGGGTAAAAATAAGCAAAAATTGGCTCAAATTCTTAAGAAATTATTCTTAGTTTCTTGAAGGCATTTGGCGATCCCCTCCCAAATTGAGTCCTGACCCCAAGGTTCAGATTAGAACCCCTGCTCTATAACATTTGTCTTCCTGCAACAAGAAGCTGTGTATGATCTATACCAGTGGTTCCCAAACGGTGTGCAGTGAGGCAAGTCGGGGTGCACTGTGGGATTTTGTGACAACCATACATTATTAATTTAGGGCCCTATAAAATGCACGTTAATGGAGTCGCAGATCGAATAACAGAATCACCAAAGAAAACGGAATCTACTGCTGAACATGGAAATGGACAGAATCGGCATGAAAAGCCGTCACCGTGAGGCAAGGAACTTTTTTTTTTAATTAGGTGCACCGCTCGCCCCCCTCCCATCCTGGCCACGTTAAACATCGCCTAAACCACCCGAAACTGTGTCTAAACTGCCAAAAAGCATCACTGACCCCAAAAATCAGAGCCTACCAGATTTGGAAAAAAATAAAACAGATTTTATAGGACCCTAATTATTGCAATATACAACTACACAAAAATAATTATGTTTTCATTTTCTACTTTGTATGCACTCATTTCATAATACAGAGGCAAACTTTATCTACTCTACTGAAATATTTTGTTAACAAATATTTCATGAGTAATATAATTGTCTTTGTCAAATAATATTTGGCATTAGTAAATAAATATGCACATTTACAGATATTGTACATGATATGAGTAATGTATAACACATGTTATAAAAGCTATTTTGCACAATAGGTGTGCCTTCAGATTTTTGCTTGTTCTTTTTGTGTGCTTTAGGCACAAAAAGTTTGGGAACCCCTGAACTATATGCTTCATGTTATTATTATTGTTGTTCATTTTGATAAATCTAAGTTCCTTCAGATTCAAAAGACAAACATAAACAATTTTCTGCCCTTGCTTCCTAAAAGAATGGTGCATTGTAGGTATAGTGTGAAGTCTCCATAAATGAGAGCACAGCCCAGTCCAAATAAAAGCAGGCCGTTTATACCCATATGCACCTTTCTCATCCAAGCGCTATTAATTTTTAATCACAGTTTGACAGACCAGAATAATTTATGTAGATTAAACACAGCTTGCAAGTAAATCTTAGCTCCTCTTGGATAATAAATATAAAATGGTGTTTCCAGTACAGAAGCAACAAGTAACAATGTGCTACAAGTTCATTTTTCAAACTTGTGTCTCATACAAAAACCTGCTGACCTGTTCCACCATCCTTCCCCAATCAATCAAAGTATCATTTAAATGGTGTAAAGCACCTGTGTCAAACTCATGGCCCGGGGGCCAAATATGGCCATTTGGAGCATCCAATTCGGCCCACAGGAGAAAATAAAAATGACAGAGAAAACATGAATCATTGTGTAAATGAAACTCAACAATATTTGCAGGGGCTTACAGTTTTCCCGCTGATTATAGTGCACGATTACAGTTATTTTTAGTTTTTAAACTGTTGAAAAAAACCTCATGAGATCCTTTCATTTATTATCACACAATGTGTGTTTTCGTATTTGTGTGCATGGTTTATATGGATCCCGAGTCTGAAATAAAGGTATAAAAAACCATATTTCCCTTTATTTAATGGAAAATGGTCACAAAATCTAGGAAATTGAAAGTAAAGATCCTGCTGGGACTGATATCTGTCACTTATTGCTTGGATATGATGGGTTTCTTACATATTTAGTATTTTATGTATTTGAGTTTAGATAATTGACAGTTGTAACTGACATGAAAATTCAATAAAAATTGTCAATTATAATTTAACACAAAACTGGGGAACCATGTTACACCTCTATGTACATTTCTACACATGTTGTTCACAATAATTCAAATATTTTTCATATCAAGCTTTCCCACATTTTACCGTTTAAAAAAATTGAAATTGAGGGCTATACTGACATGAAAAAGAGATGCCCACACCAAAAATATTAAAACCTATATTTGAATTGATGCCTAACAAGGTAACCAACAGGAAATAAATTAGATATTGGTTTTTAGTGCATTTAACAGCTGATTTAGGACTTGTTATCATAAGAGATGCTAACAGGAAGCTAACACAAGAGGAAGGTTTACTTTTATTAGGTTTATTTATTTCAGCCTCAGTAAATGTGATCAATTATAATTTAACTTTAGTAATTGAGAATGTAATTGTTATTGACTTTCTTTAAATTGTAATTTTAATTGTAATTGGAGAAATGCTGGTCACTCGTAGTTGAAATGCAATTGAACATGGGTAATTGCAAACGTAATCGTAACTGAAAAATGTAACTGACCCCTCCCCTGGTGCAAACTAGACACAATAATATTGAAATTAAATCTGTGGCCCACCTGAGATCAAGCTGCTCCGTATTTGGCCCCTGAACTAAAATGAGTTTGACACCCCTGACGTAAAAGCTGGAGTTTCCTCTGCGCCTCTGTGTCTTTCTGCTTCATGCAGATATGAGTTTTAGCAGATGGGATGCACCAGAACAGTCGATTAAACTGGTTCCAGATCAACAACATGTTGGTGTTTTTGTTCAGTCCCAACCACAGTATTAGTATTAGGTGAAAATCCTTGTGTTTTAGGATTAATGTGAGCTGACTAAAGAGTGCTACTTTTTAAATTACCTGCTGGATGTGTCTGACAGTAATCGCTTTTTTTTATGACTACATGAAGCTCTTTTCCTTTCAGATGTGCTTTGATGGCATGTGGACTTGTACCCGTCTGATCTTCAGCTTTCTAAGCACGACTCTTCCATCAAAGCTATTGTCTCTGAACTCACAAATCTGCTGAGCACTAGTTCAACCGTAGCATTAGGCTTCACATTTTTAACATGATTGTGGACAGTAATAAAGTGAATTTATTCAAGTACTCTGCTTCAGTACTATTTTTAAAAATCTGTATTGTACTTAATTTTTTAAGATTACTTTCAGTACGCTACATTTGATAGACAAATATTATACTTTTAACAGTTCCATTGAAGCCATATGTGGCCCTCAGTCTAATTTTGTGCAGCCCCCAAAACAAATCCCCAAAAATTGTGTTTTCAAGAAGTTGGAAGGAATATAAAGCCCGACATAATACACAAAATAACTCCCAAAACACACAAACACAAATAAAGTACACAAAAACGCAGAAAATATTCAAGAAATACACAAAATGACTCAAAATGGCAACAAAAACAGACACAGTAACTACTTAAACAAAATGATGACAAAAACACATTACAGAATAGCTCCAAAGACACACAAACTGTCAGCAAAATTACACAAAATGACAGAAAAATACAGAAATTCCCCCCCAGAAATGCACAAATCGACAGCAAAAAGACAGAAAATGACAGAAAAATACACATAATGACTCAAATAACACACGTATAAAAACTGACAAAAAAAATAAATAACCCCCCCCCAGATTAATGCTCTGATTGGTCATTATTCTAAATGCTGACATGAATATCGATAATGTGATTTGGCTTTACCCATTCCTACTGCCCCACCTTTAATATGTTGTGTTCATGTTCATCAGTGCAAAAGCAAACAAAAGAGAGAGCTACTTTCAACAGTATGTCATTTTTATCTAAATACTTCAGTACTGGGTCATATTTTAACAAAAGCACTTTTATTTCCTGTATACAACATCAATAAACAGCACAACATTACATAAATAAATGAACAATTATTCAGGTCGTCTTCAAATTAGCCAACTAGTCAACTAAAAAGTTAAATGATTGCATCTATATTAACTTTGCAACAATTTGATTCATTAAAACCCCTATTTTTCTATACTCACAAAACATTTTTAACATTGGTTGATCAGTATGAATACACAATTTAATTACATTTTTTATTTAATTCATTTTGTCATATAAACTGCAGACCTATGTGCAAAGGAGAGTATATAGAAGAGACCAATGATAACATATGTAACAATTAATGTGATCAGACCGCACGCAAAGACTCTCAATCCTCTAAATAGGAGCAAAATCTAGTTTAACTGTCTTTAAAGGTTGATAAAGTCAATAAAAGTTTAAACAATCTACTTATGCCTTAACCCATTTGTCCCAGTTGTACCGTGACAAAGCTGAATTACAAAATACGCCAGCTGATTCGCTGTTCCATTAGAGCTCCCACGTTATGCATTTGTATCCTAAATTAATCCATAACATCATTGTTTAATAGATGTTTCATAAGGTGTGTTGAATCATGTGCAACTGTAATGGGTGCGAAAACTTAGATTACTGTTAAACTATGATGTAGGGATGTTGCTTACATGAGATAGAAAAAAAAAAACACTTTTTAATCATTAAAATTAGTGTTATGTTATTCACGAGGTTTATTGAAATGTATTCTGTTACTAACCAATCGAAACGGCATTTTGGTAGAAGCAACTTCATCATAAACAATGGCACTCAGCAGGTAAAACTGTTGCTATAATCCACAGTTAAACCATGCACGACAAATACATTTACACAACGTGAATGTCTGATAATACCCAGTGTTCATTTGTTTACATTTGTATCTT
Source organism: Gouania willdenowi (assembly GCF_900634775.1). Classification (NCBI taxonomy): domain Eukaryota; kingdom Metazoa; phylum Chordata; class Actinopteri; order Blenniiformes; family Gobiesocidae; genus Gouania; species Gouania willdenowi. The sequence continues at coordinate 9,109,107 of NC_041064.1, read as the reverse complement.
CTGATACATTACACACACCCTCAGGAATGATCTGAGCCTTCACAAAATCCTTACATTGCACTTGCAGTTAATAAAAAAACAAAGAAAGAAAAAAAACATGGAGGAACGAAGGCGTTAATAGGGCTCTTAGTTTTAAAGTTGTTTGCCTTTGCTAACTTGTTATCTCACAGCAAATTAAGGTTAAAGAGCTGTTTGGCCTTCTGGGTAAATGTGCATGTAATAATTCTTTATGGATTAGCAAACCAGCCCCTGAATAGTAGAGAATGACTCCAGGCGCTAAATGTGTTGTTTAGTGCCTAAAACTGCTGCAGATGCAACACATATAACATAGTCTTATTTCATTGTTACGGCCTATTATCTATTGCTGCTCATGCTTTACCATCGCTACTGTTATGATAATTATTTTACCGATATTTTTCAGTAAATAGTCAAGTTTACACACTGATGAAATCAATCAAATCAATCAAATGAACAGTCAATCTGCCAAAATCTGTGTAATGTCAAGAAACCACAACAACCTTACAATATTCTTTTAAAACATCCACTTTACAACGCTGAAAATATTCAATATCTTTGTCAGACTCGGCCATGTTTACGTTTTATGATACGAGCTAGGCGGGAGCTGGGTAGTCCTGACCTTTGACCCGGACCAGCATGCTTTGCGCGCAGCGAGATGCCGAATCCACTTATTAGTTCATTCTAAAAATCAATATTACAGTACCTCAAACATGTATGCTGCTTATATTTTCTTTGCTAACTTGCTTTTCAGGATTCTGGTTTTAATAAAGCCACATCGAAACACAAACAAGTAAATTGTCAACAGGTCTTTTCCACCTATAGTCACCGGGCTGACGAACGCAGACACAAAAAACCTATAAATTGTATAAAATACAACAATAAGATTATAAATATGCAGTATGAAAATGTACACATTGATTTCAGAGCAGAAGTAAATGAATAAATGAACACATTTTGATTAAATATAACTACGACCAATGAATAAGTTTTCCATATTCCACAATAGTAAGAAAATGAAATGTTAGTGTGATTATTTTTCATTTACATGATTCATAATAATAACAAAACAGTGTGAAACTCAGTATAATCAGTGAATAACTTCATCAGTCACATAAATCTTCTATAAGTGCCTCTCATTCGTAGTCCCTCAAACCAGCAGGAGCTAAATACATCCTCTTGTTTCCACATGAGCTACTTTTGTAATGAAGAGAGAATAATTGGGTATTTTTGCTGTCCTCTTGTGTTTTTTCCAAGCGCTAAAAGCAAGAAAGGCCACTGATTTAAGTAAATATGAAGCACATTGAAGACCATTAGTAGGTTGAGGTGTTGTCCCTTGAATAGTAGTATTATGTCATGTTTACTCTTCCATTGCAGATCAAGGTTATTCTGGTAGAAGTCACACCCTCACACTGTTGACTTGTGTTTCAGGTAATGTTGGAGAGATTGCATTAAATTTGCAAAGAAAGTGGGCGACATAAAGAGAGAAAAGTTTGTTTCAGGGCACGCAGCTTTTGTGTGTATAATTGCTTTCTGCAGAAGTCTTGATTCCAAGGTTTTTGCACAGTTGCCTGAAATATTGACTGAAAAGAAGAAAAAAAAGAAGATATCTGTAAAGGCTTTTGAACAGGAAACGACTGACTGCATCAGCTTTTCTCTGCAGAGGGATAAAAGACGTTTCCAATACGTAACATCAGCACCATGCTGGTTCTTTTAAACTGTGAATAATTTTGAATGCTCAATTTAATTATGTTTTTCATCTGTTTTCAAGCGAATAAATTGCTTTCAAAACATTGTTTGTTTACGTTTTGATGATCTAATGTTTGTCACATCTTGAAATGTGTCACATTGTCAAGAGCTGTGTTGTTTTGTTTGTTGTATTTTCTTTTAGATATAGCAATTCAGACACTAATATTTGGATTTATTACACTGAGTTAACAAATAAGAATAACATTTCAAGAGCTTTTAGGGGAAAATCTGCATTTACTTATGCATTAGTGGTTCCCAACCAGGGGTATGAGTAACCTTATGGGTAGTTGACATCTCAGGGGGTACACAAAAACATCTGTCAATTGAATGTCTAAAATTATAGGAGGAATTTTCCTCATCCATCAATAATACATTGTGGTGCACTCTTTAAAATACATGAAAAGGTGAAGTTCAAAACCTAAAATAGCCAAAACATCAGAGATGGATAAAATCCATTGTTAAAGCTGTTGGACACAAACATTTTTTATCAGATAAACCCATTTGATAGGCCTCATTGATTAATAAATCAAAGACCATTAACTAGAAAAAAGCGTGTTTTCATCTCCAATCACTGTCTTCCATTTCTGGCAAAAAAAAATCTTTTTCAAATTAAAACCACACATTATCTCAAACAACTGTATTCTATTCATAAATATACTGTATATATTGGGGGTGGCCATAAATTTGTGGTATCAAAATGGGGCCACAACCCAAAAATGGTTGGGAGCCACAGAACTAAGGGGTAAAATGGAAATGGATAAAGTTTTCAGACAAAAAAGTTAGCAAACACTGAATTAGGCAATGCCATTATAATGTGGTGATCCAAGGTAACCATTCATAGTCATGACCTTTCCAAACACCACTAATCATTCATTCATTCATCTGTTGACTTTTGAGCAATGGTTGTCTGAAGGTTAAAAGCAAAGAGTGAAAATGAACACATTTTTAAACCTTTGATCTTTCAGCTAATTAAAAAGCACTTCTTCCTGTAGAGCTACGCTGATCATTATGCAACAATTCATCTTATGTCATACATCTGCACTCTGATGTTTCAGTTATGTCTGATTGCAGTGAGTTTTTAGTTACTCTTACCACTGTTCCTTCACCCCCGGAAGTGTTTAAGTGGTGGCCATGATTAAAAAGTGCTTGAAATATCTTTAAGCTGAGGAAAGGAGGCGCAATGCTTCCTTCATAACCTCCTTTAGCCTAGGAAACACTGATGCATCCTTTACCAAAAGGAGAACAAATAATGCTGACCCACAATTCCTCGCGGCGACAAGATTTAAAGGGACGCCCATGCCCGAGCGTTCACAGAAACTCACAATGACCGACGAGGGACGGAGATCATGTGAGTAACCAATGCAATAATATGCCTTGAACAACTTTAAATAATCTAACACCCATATCTTATGTTATGATATGTTATCAGATTTTAACGGACATAAAACAGACACTCTGTGGTTCTAGAAAAAGGCATCAGAGACCCTGTTAGCCACATTATGTTTTATTCAACATAATTCATATTTCTGAGTGGACGGTGATTGTGAGCAACCATTCGCTTCACTTTTTTCCTTTGATTTACATTTAAACCTTGTGATTATATCAGCGGAAAGTGTTATAAATTTATAGTTTTTTCACTAACCTTCGCGGCCATCGGATTATCACGTCACCTAGTGGAAGTGTGTTTGATTATCCAAACAAACGTGATGGCCTTTACCTAACTCCTCTCCTCACACCTTTCCTTAACCCTGGGGTGTCATCCACGGGGTTAAGTAAAAGTGGATAGGAAAGGAGATAGGAGGGACTGTTTGGAGGTAGCGATCGACTCCGTCATTTATAAGGAAATTCTATTAATTGTTCATTAGAGACGACCTCTGAGGAGGAGAAGAAGGAAAGCAGGTTCACAACAGCATCTCATGCACAGTTATCATAATGCCTGTCCTTCAACATACCACACAGTGAAAATATTTACTGCACATCTGACTCATCTATGCAGTTCTTCACAGAGCTGCAGAACTGTTTTTACAGTAATACACTGTGTTGTCACTTTGTCGTCATCGAAATGTACAGAAATAACAGTTTTAGGTGGGAAAAGCTTGTGATTTCAACATTATTCTGCCTTATCTTGCACTTTCACATGTAAATAAATCTCATAAAGAAAATGTAATGCACATACACTATCCAAGCTATAAATGACAGATAGTTCCTGCAGGATCTTGATGTATTTCCTTGATTTTTTTGGCCAATTTGAAATAATTAGTGGAAATTTTTGGAAGTAATTTGAGAAAAATCGCAGCAGTTGGAAAAAACTGAAAATACTTTCAACAATATTGTGGCGTTTCAGTGGATTTGTTTATTTTTTAGAAGGTTAAATATCTACAACTGAATTTAATCAACAAGATACATGTGTCATTTTTATTTTCTCCTGCGGGCCAAATTGGATACACAATACACAATATGTGGATTGTTGATATTTTGCGTAACTCTAACTAAAATTCCCTTTATTGTGATCCATTACTGGTTCAGTAATACCCACGTCATTGAAAAAAAAATAGCTGGTTCCTCTTTTCCACATTCCTCCTGGTTCTGGTTGAATATTCAGGACAATTATAATACTGCATAATAAATCAGCTTCCTCAGTGATGGTATTGAGAGGAGGAAAAAAGTCTTTGTGTAGATGATAATGGCAAAGTTCTATTTATAAACCACAAGTGCTCGACCTGAGCTCTCAATGAATATTAGAAAGCTTTTGCATCTCCAAAGCTGAGTAGAAAGGGTTGTGTGTCCATGAGAGTGGAGAGAAGAAGCTTTACAACAGCTGCTATAGACTTCACACAACTTCCGTATTTTGTACCGGAAATACGCAATCGTTGTGGAAACCTACTTCCTGTTGTGGTCAGGGCAATGGGTAAACAACAAAAATGGTGCGAGCAACAAGCAAGAGTTGTTGAAGCGTTCTTGTAATGCCCAAAAGCAGCTTTATTTATCCTTCTCCTCCTTCCCTGTTAACGGTGAAGCTAGAAAATGGGTGAGATGAATGACCAACAGAACAAAGTCTTCATGTCAGTTATAATCTGATAGTATGTCTTACATATAATAAGATTTAAAGTTGTTCAAGTCATATTATTGCATGATCTCCGTCCCTTGTCGGTCATCGTGAGTTTCCATGAGCGCTCGGGTGTGCGTTTCCCTTTAAATGTTGTCACTGCAAGGAATTGTGGGTCAGCATTAACTGGTCTCCTTTGGTAATGGATGTATCAGTGTTTTCTGGGCTGAAGGATGAAAAAAGCAAGCATTGAACCTCTTTTCCTGACCTTATAAAGAACGCTCTTTATTATGGCCACCACTTAAACACTTCTGGGCTAGAGGGAACAGTGGATAGTAAAGGAGATAAGAGGGACTATTACGCCGCAGACTACATCTTAAGGGGTCACTGTTCGCCACTTGAAACCAGAGTTTGATTACACTTCTAAAGGAAAAAGGGAGTCTGTGTACGAGCGGCAGCTGTTAATGTCGGAAGGAGTCGAGGTAAAAGAAATTGCAAAGAAAGCTTTGAAACTGGACCATGATTATACGATGATGACGACGCCCGCGGGTAAGAAATTCTACCTTCTTTAACATTAACGTTATGTCTTCATGGTAGAGTGGAGTGTTGTCTTGTTCAAGCCCTTAACAGTTTGTCAAAACATACAAACATAAACACAGACATTGCCAGAGAATAAATGTTAACGACGATGATTGATAGCATTCGGCTACCGTTAACGTTAGGCTATTGTCGCTACACACAAGATGTTCGCATTGTGTCATATTGCTTGTAACATCATGATCCATACATACTATCCAGACATAACCCTATAACCCGAGCCCTAGGTCTAAGCAGACACACTAATGATTTGTCATTCTAGGTAATAGTTCAGTAACACTTAGGCTGATTGTTCTCTAACGTTACTTACCTTGATACTTATGAACAAATTCTTTGTAGAAAAATGTGTATCCTTTATCCAGTTTCTTCTTCTTGGTGACAAAGTTTTCCTCTATGACTCATAGCTTATTTTTGACAAATTCGTGAGGGAAGTTGTGTCGACTCTGATCCATTTTAAATTGACTGGTTTTCTGCAGTGCTGACACTTTACCGGAAGTCTGCATACACTACGATTGGGTATTTACGGTTATTGTGTGAAAGGTCTATAGTCACAATATCCACCAGAATACCCAAACAAGTAAGTAAAATATAGGAACTCTATATGTTCTTTCACAATGACTCTTAATGATGAATAATAAAGGCTTTGAATCATTTGGTGCTTTGATTTGAAAGAAAAACAGTATTAAGAGAAGATTGGATGTAATGGAGGTTAATTATAGTGCACTCAAAGTGGAGTAAGACATTATTTACATATATTCTCATTTTATTCAGGTACGTAACATTCCGTGTCCTCTAACTGACTTCATTCAAGGACTGTGGGATGAATAAAAAACTAATTCTATAGATGAATAGTGCTCAACAATATCACGTTGTTGGTTTTAGGACCAGCTACAATTCTCAGTAATGAAACCAAGGTATATTTTTTCTTCTCATCATATATACCTGCTTTTTCTTACAGAATGCTAGAGCCAATCCCAGGCAACATTGGGCATAAGAAGGAGTAAACCACCCTGGATAACACAGATATAACACATTGGGGGCCACCAATGGGGACCTACCAATGGGGACCCACGATAGTTCACTGAGAGGCAGCATTTCTCACCAAACTAGATGAATAAAACTGATGTTGGTAGTTATAAAGTTTTTAATTTAACATTTTTTTTTCCCATGTTACCATGGCAACAACCACATCTTATTCAAGAAATATTTTAGGCTTAATAAAAGATGTAAAAATAAATGAATTCATAAATTAATAAACACTGTTTTTTGACAGTGGTAATGTTATACCAATCACAGATACAACGTTTTACCTTTATATTGAAAGGCTAACAATGAGATGGAAATTACCATCACTTACTTTTTTCATTTCATATTGATACAAATTCTTAAAGAACAGAACATTTACATTACATCTCTCTAAGTTACATGATTTTAAATGTTTTTATTTATTTTTTTCTGTTGCAGACTTTAATGTTCTTATTGATTTTAAGCTGTTGAATGTTTTCTGTTGCACGTTTTGATCATGTAAAGCTCATTGAGTCGCCTTGTGTATGAAATGCGCTATACAAATAAATGCCTTACTTTGCCTAAGTTGAGGAGTCGTGCTTAAGTTATTTTAATCCTGCACTTAAATTTAATCAAATCATTTTTTGTACATGATTGAAAGAACCTAAAATATTGACATTCATTTCCATCGCAAGCATGTATTATTGCATTTATAAAAGTGTGTCCACCTGTAAAGATAATAACTTTGAATTGAGCTGGGATTAAACGTTAATGTCTGTAAATTCTCACGAGTTGAGTAATGATGATAAGCTGCACAATCACGTTAATTTATTCAAACATTCTCACACAAGCGGATCACATGGAAATGAAAGCACCATGTTTTTAACATCGGAGCGAGCGCTGTTTCTTTTTCCAGCTTCAAGAAAACCTCTGAGACGAGGCAGTAGAGAAGGAAGGCCAACAGGTCGCAGCATAAACCGGACTATGAGATTCGTATGAGATCACTATTCATCCTTCAGATTCCTGGATCCACAAATAAACATTCCCTTTAGTATTGCACTCTGACTTCACACAAGTGTGCTTCTGTTCACTTGTAGATAGAAGAAATCAAAAATCAATTCAATAAAACCAAAAGAAATATAAAAGGTCCAAAAAACATTTTTTTTCTCCTTAACAACCAAAATTGCTTGAGTTTTGTGTGAAGCTTATATTTTAATGCCACATTTAAATAAAGGCACACTGTGGGCAGATTGCCCTGCAGATAATTCCATCTAACAAAATAATTTTTAGGCATCCTAGCAACAAGCGTTCAAACAGCAGCAGCAGCACAGTAAGTTTGGTTAAGTGTGTCTGTCAGTACATCAAATACAGTGACGTGCCGTGACCACTAGGGTCGGGTAGGCACATTGCAAATCGAGACCACCAATGACATTTTCATATGTTTCTGCTGGCAAGTGTTAATTCAATTCAAATCAATTTTACTTGTATAAAGCAATTTCCAACAAAGTCATCTCAATGCGCTTATCAAATATAAAATTCATAATAAGAAAGAAAAAACCCAACAAGATCCACACGAACAAGCATTTAGCCATCAAACAAAATCAACATCATAAACACCATTAAAGAAACATAAACAATTATTTTATATAATATATATTGAGTTCTTCCTGAGTCTGGAAGAGTACAGACGTGTTTTCAGGGGCTCTCCGGGAATGCAATACTCCCGTCTGATAACACGACCTTGAGATCAACAGCGAGCAGCGAACAGCTGCATCTGAAGGGAGCCAAAGAAAGCCTGAACCTGGGAAAACTGGGCCCAGAACATGACTACAAAAAAAAAAGCAAGTCAAATGCATGAAGGTACTCAGAGAGAGAACTTTTCGTTTGGAGAGTTGGAGGAACGTAAACAACGACTGGAAAAGAAAGCTCGAGGAGATACGGAAAAAAAGGACAGTGAGGAGGAGTAACAACAGGAACAATGACTGCAGACGAGAACACATCACATAAAAAGGACAAAAAAAAAAAAAAAAAACGTTAATGAAAAGATGAAATTATGAAGAAGATGAGAATGTTTGACTAGGGAAGAAACAAAGTTTGATGTAAAATTATCTGTGTTCAAATCAGGGGACGGATCTGGATAAGCATAATGCTTTTTTCCGTCGCCCTTTCCGGCATGCAAAAGGACAAAAAAAAAAACCAATGATGTGATTTTGCTCTGAATGTCAAAATGAATTTCTGTGATTGCAACCATGTCGGAAATGAACTGAATAAATAAATAATAAATATAGCCTCCATACTCTCCCAACAAGATATATCTCATGACACAGCAGCAAATCCGTTGTTTGCGTTGGAAACACAGAAACATGGAGAAAATGACAACAACAACAACTCAGAACAGCCTCAGTGAGGAGCATCCACAAAGCCAATCCTTCAGTTTGTTCCTTTCACTGTAGAAAGTATGAAACATTTTCTGACCTTACCTTTACTGAAGCTCTGGTAACTCAGGTGTTGGTCTCCCATATTTTAAAAGCTGTCGTTTTTCCTCAAAAAAAAGTTTTTGTATCATCTCTGGAGCTGTCATCCTGCCTGTAGTGTTATCCCGCCCACTAGCTAGAGAACGTAGCAGCAGCATTCACGTGGCATCTATTCACTAATGTACTGTGAACTTACGTATAGCATTTAGCATAGCGCGGTTATGTCCAAAAATCAGCTCTCTACGCTGCCGTTGGACGTAAATGGTTGTCATCTTGGGGACCTGACTGCGCATGCGCAAACACGTAAAAACACGCAATGGGAATCGAGGCAGAGGAGCAACTTGCCTTTGGGAGGGGGCGTGGCCTCCCTCTGTCTGACTGTGCAGCTGTTTCAGGAAATAGCGCTGTTTAGTAATTTGGGCTATGAAACGCACAAAATGCGGACACTTTCAAACTTATAGGTACTGTAGACTATTTAAAATTGATTTATTTTTTTTTAATAATTATATTATAATTAAAACAAATAATTGAAATATCAATTCACCCTTGGGTAGGCACTGCCTACCTTGCCTACCCTGACGACACGTCACTGATCAAATAGCAACATTTCCATATCATCATAGAGTACTAAGAATTTAGCATTCAGCCACTTATTTGCTTTAATACATTTTTAAGAAACACATTAAAGCTTGACAAATTGAAAAAAAATGAAAACGGACACATTGATGTTCACAGCTTGTGGGTGTGTTTAACTATTTTAAATCATTTTATCAAAAAGAAAAACTGCAGTTGGAAAAAACCCATACTTTAATTTGACTTTAATTTTGAGCTTTTCAACTCAAAAGGAATAATTAAAATTTAATGTGCAAAAAGCAAAAACAGACTGACAATTCATGCCAGTTTCAAATAAAAATCAAATCATGTCATGACATTATTGAGTAAATATTCCTGCCTGTGCTTGAACATTGCACAACAAGTTTTTTTTTTATTTTTTTATATCAAACTAAAACACATACACAGCCAAGATTTAAGACACAATAAACACATTATTTTTCCAACAATATTAGCATATCACATTTTCTCTCAACAATTGAGACTTTTAGGCATTAAAGCTCATATCAGGAGTTTCTAAGAAATCTATGTTTATGTATGATTCTTTTGAAAAGCGAAAACTAGTCTTTTACTATGTTCTACTGACGGTGGTCATTCATATACATTAATATATATAAGTCCCTCCTTCGTCCTATAGACCCCTATACAAATGGAAACGATCGCCGACTGCACCCAGCCAATAGGCTTTGACTTCTTGTTTTTGAGACTGTCAATCAAAGTGAATGCAGAACTGTGCACGGAAACAAGGCCGCGGGTCACAACAGCAAACAGGTAAATATGATTTGGCTCTTACCTGACCCATAGACCTAATGTATATCAATGCGACTCGATGTGACCGTTATCTTCCAAGATGTGCATGCAGAAAAGTAGAGGCGTGGCTTCTGATAGATTGGCAGAGGCAGTGGGAGGAAGTGAGGCTGTTTAGGGCGGGACATCGAGATGTTTCTCAGAAACTCCGGGATAGCAGCTTTAACTATGTCTCTGGCAGTTAAACGTAGCAGGGATGGAAAGGTATGCTTCTGGTACTCCACCGTATATTATGGTTAACTGAAATGTTTGACAGCACTAAATGTTTCGTGGAAAAATAAATCAAACTCATTTTCTTATATATGGAATACTTCTAGAGTAATCAAGGAAAAATTAAATACATGATATGTTCATTTAAAGGAGGTGGAGTTAAAAGGAATTTGCTGAATCTTGACACTACAAATGTATTAAGAGATCAATTGCAATAACATAATCCTACATCACATGATTTTAAAGGATTGTTCAAGGATATACAGTATTAACCTATGTTGCCAATGATAGTAATTTTGCCATCAAATGTAAACATGAAAAGCATCTACTGCTATTTTTAACAAAAGGTCAAACGTTGATGATTTCAATCCAATAAAGACAATGTTAATGTAATCCCAGCAAGTTCAGTTTTGTGATATTATGTCAGCCTGACAGAATTGTTGAGTTGGCCACACCCAGGAAAACTCATAGACACATCAAAGCAATCAGCAGACGCCTCTGAGGAAGACTGGCAGTTGACAGTCGAAACATGTCAGAGAACAAAGGACATTTCCTGAAAAAAGTTGTCTGAATAAAAGAAAACCTGAACATGCAATGTAAATTTAGTCTGAATATTATCTTCCTTTGAAGTTTAAACTATGTTAGACTCTTGGTTCTCAGACCAAACATTGGACTGTACCAACTAATCAAACTTAACAATATGTATCACAATAGATGTGTGTTCATTATCAATAGAAAATATGTGCGACAGAATATCCAATAAATTCACTGAACTTTGTTAGAAAAAAACACAGAAACATCCCCGATCCAGCACCGCAAGGCTTTCTGGGGGATGTAGGCAAAAGAACGGCTGCACATTTTGTTTGGATAAGCATTTATTCATAGTTCATATTTGCATATTGACCAATTTGTTCATTTAATTGAGGTTTTTCTGCTCTTTCCATAGTTGCGTTGACCGCTTTTTAAACGGTAAATATTACGTTTAAAATAAAAGTATTTCAATGCGACTATTTTTCTTCTGGTCCTTAAAAAAAAATTAATAATTATCAATATCGACTGACATGAAACACTTCTATTGTGATACATTTTTTAGGCATATCGCCCAGCTTTAATCAAACTAGTATTATTTTTAGCATTACAAAGAGTGTACGTTTATGGTCGTGCTGTAAGTTAAAAAACTAAACAAATGTCAGGGTTGTTCAAAGGACTTCCAAACTTTAAATGAAGGTCGTTCAGTAGTTCCTAACCTGTCAGAAAGAACCACAGGTCGCTTGTAAATGTTTCCAATATGTTTTTGTGCCTTACAGCCTCTTGCTAACACTCGTGAAGGTGAAGTAGGTTTTTTATCATCAGTTTTGAGTCGATACTTTATAGTAGACCCCAGGGGGTGACACCAATTTCATTTGATGTGGCAATATGACGGAGTGTTTCTTCCGGATTATTTTTTTTAACCCTATGAGTTATTCAAATATTGTTCTTTTGTCATTTACACAAAAAAACTGTAGAAATTGCCTTAACACTCTTATTATCCTCAAACTAACACATTTTACCTTTTGGGTCAATCTGACCCCAAGGAGATTTTCCTCCAGAAATTAATTTTCGGAAAATGATTGATGAAATTTGTTGAATACATACTGTACATCACTTGATAATAAAACCTTGACCTGTTTTTTTAGCTCCACTATCAGGCCTTTTTTTAAAAAAATATTATAATATTTAATATTAGTATCCAAATCTTCTCAAATCTTACTGACAAGATTAATGACCACAAAAGTATGAACCCTATTGATTGTGGAGATGATATAACCTTTCCTGCAGAGATACCATTTAGTCAAAATTTCAGTTTTAGAGTTATTGTAGCTTGAAAATCACACACAGACAAATAATACACAGCTAAAACAGCTTGGGGTCAAATTGACCCCAGAGGAACACCAATGCGTGCTATATGTGTTCAGCACATTGAAAATCATCATTATAATTTCATGCTTAATCAGTTGTACTCATAAATTGGAAAAGTTGTGAAATATGAAGCAAAAAAAAAGTCAATTATTGTTTTTTTAAAGATAAACATTGAATGAGGTCAAATTGACCCCAAGGATAATAGGAGGAAATAAACTATTGTTTTACTGCTGCGTTAGTTTGTCTCTCACAGAATGATCTTTACTCTTTTATTGTCAAGGAACCTCAAAACGTCATCAAAAGCCAATAGAAATATAACAAAGGAATCCAAGAAGAACTTTGTACTAATATCTCCAAATGAGCTCCTAACAATAAAAAGGGACTTAATAGGCTTATAAAATGCATGCTAAGGTCTTCAATGGGAACCCAGGGGTTTCCCCTTCAAAGCAAAATGGTACCTAAATGTACATTTCAAGGTGGACTCTAGTTTATGCCGTTTGCAGATTCATATGCATGCTCAGAGCAGGTCATGATTGCACACATGTGACAGTGTGCTGAGTCACCGCTGTTCTCGTCAGTGTAACGCCCCAACATATTGATTTGTACATTACTTTTGGACAAAAAAGCACCTTCACCTTAAAGCATTTCTTAAACTTCTCTTCAAGTTTTCAAAAAAAAGCTCAGTTAATTTCATTTTATTACATTATTGCACTTTTGGGGGCAGTCCAACCTCAAAAAGAAATGAACAATGGTGGATGGATGTGTGTGGCTGCAGGCCAAAGGCACCAGTAACTCTGTTTTATAGAGCAGCTGTGTCACAACAAATGTTGATAAAAGTGTGATAAATTTACCAAAATTAAGTTAAAAGGCTCACATCATCTCATAATAACTTGTCACATGAATGATGTAAGTAGTCGGCTATATGTTTGCTTAGCAGTTATAGCTGTTAGCTTAGAAGCTAATAGCTTGAACAAAGAAAAATGTGTAAAAAAAAATACACTTTCTCAGTTTAACAACTTCACACATTTGTGTGGTGCTTTTTCAGAAACTTAATGTAACAGTTGCCCAGAATAGATTTTTTAAAAGGCTTTGTCTTTGCCTTTAATTTGGAAAAATAGGCAAAACTAGCCATGCTAACAGATGACGACTGAATTGTTAGGGCTGCAATACATCTTGTCCAAGCTGAGTTTACCTGAGTTTACCTTGTATTGAAATCGATTATCAGCATATCTGAGCATGCGCAGCATGCAACCCTAACCTAATCCAATAAACTAATAAAACATGTGTATGTTCACTTCAAAAACAAAAATAAACAAAACTTCTTATTTTATTTATTTTTCGGGCAAAAAATTATTTTCCGGTAGTGCACATGCTTGCTCATGCGCGTATATGCTCATAATCAATCTTAGCACGAATTAAACTCAGTCCGTGACATCATGGACATTTTACAAACTCATCAAATTGTCTGGGTTTCCCGGGGACCTTGAATGCATCTCGAGGAACAAGTTAATTTAAAAGACCGTTGTCGCGTACTGAGTTTACCTCCGTACTGAGATTATAACCCTAACCCTAACATAATTCAATAAACAAATAAAACACGTGTCTGTTCATTTTTTTTTAGCAAAAATTAATTTTTTGGTAATGCGCATGTGCACGCATGCGCACATATGCGCATATACAATCTCAGTGCGATGTGAACTCAGCACATGACACCGTAACTCCGATAATATTGGCTTTATCGGAGAAATTCCACCTGTTTCTGAAAGCTAAAGAGTTGCTTATTCCAGCCAATATGGTTAATTCTGGTAATTTTCATTAAAGATACTGTTTTGTTTTGACTAAATCGTCACACGAGTCTAAGAGAGATTAAAAGAGACTAAACACAGCTAGATTGAAAAGGAAGAATGACAAGCCTCCATGGATGGGGGTTCTGTAAGACTTGAGTTTTACATTAAAGTTTTAATTTCAGATTGTTATAATGTATAATAAAGGTGATTGACTTGAGTCACCCCTAAATTCAGATTTGGTTTAAAGTCTTTGTTATAAAGAGAGAAATCAGTTTCCAAACCTTATGCACAATAACAACTTATTTATCTACTATATTATATTTTGCTGTTTCAAGGCAGATAAAAAGAAAAACATCCAATACTTTGAGTATGCAGAGGTCAGCACAAATGTACTCTTTTTTTGGAAATGAAAATATGGTCACCCTATGAATTGTGCATGTGACTCTTTCAAACTATCAACGCTAAAAACATGAAATGTTTGGAACAGGTGAGAGATGTTGAAGGATCGTTCTTCCATCAGACAACCTTTCTCAATATAAAAACAACAACAATGTAAAATGTGTTTCCAACTAATCCCACTTCCTTGGACCATCAGCCAAACTGAGACTGTATAATTGATGAAGTGCTGTCAGAGAAAAATGTGCCTCTACAAAAGCTTGGACTGTAACAAACAATCTTCTCTGTTTAGGAGCAAAGGCCTGTCTATATTAGGTCTGATTATTTATTCATGAATACTAAAAACCTATCAGCGACCCATTTGGTGGTACAAACAGCAGACCAAGCCATAATAATTGAAAAAAAAAACTGAGCTGTGCAGCTTGCCATTGGAAAATAGTGTTCTTTTATTATCACTCGTCATCACTGGAATCCATTAGAAACAAAGATCTCTACAAGCACATTCAATGAAGTCAAACTCAATCAGGGCAGAAACAAGAATCAACATCTTCAACAACAATATGCAATTTTCAGACTTTGACCACCATAAATACCCAGAAAAGCTCAGATAAGATTCAAATTTACTGATATTTACTTTAACATCACATCCCATCAACAAGAAATACAGAAGCAGAACAAGATAATTTAAAAACCCAACATAACGAGAGCCTCAAAATGCCTGAGAAAACAGAATGGGCATGAAAAATAAGAAAACAATGTAATATATTAGATTAAATTATATCATATTGAAATAATTAATGAATACACAAGGTGTGTTTTGACTGACTACTGCCAGTCTTTGTCAGAGGCATTTGCTGATCTCTTTGATATTTCCTTTGAAGTTGAAGAGATCAAAGTGGATTTCCTAAGAAACAGTTGTCTGAATAAATGACACCTTAACATATTATTCAAAAAGAAGACAAAAATAATCTTGCCGGAATAACTATGCGGATGTCAAGGAAACTTCAATGGAAAAATCAAAGCGATCAGCATACGCCTATGACAAAGACTGGCAGTTGTCAGTCGAAACATGGCAGGAGATCAAAGTGGATTTCCTAAGTAACAGTTGTCTGAATAAATTAAACCAAAACGTATTATTCAAAAAGAAGACAAATAGAATCTTGCAGGAATTACTACGTGGAAATCAAGGAAACATCAAAGCGATCGGCAGACGCCTCTGACAGACTGGCAGTTGTCAGTCGAAACGTGACAGGATATCAAAGTGGATTTCCTAAGGAACAGTTGTCTGAATAAATGAAACTTAACATACTATTTAAAACAAAGACAGAGATCATTTTGCTGGAATTACTATTTCTTATATATAATCTATAAAACATGCAACATGCAGCATGCAACAAATAATTATTTAATTAAAGAACAAGCTAAGAGGTCTTAATGTTGTATAATATTAGTGAAGCTCTTTAAAAGTCAGAATTTGTAAAATAATCCAAAATGTTCTCAGCTCAATACTTTAAATTTAAGGTGATTCAGTATGTGTGGCAATTTCTTTGTCAACGACATCCAATAGAGCACATGTGTCAAACTCAAGGCACAGGGACCAAATCCAGCCCTTTGGAGCATCCAATCTTGCCCACTCGAGAAATGAGAGAAAAAACATGAAACATTTAGTAAATTACCAACTAATTCAATTGTAAATATCTCAACCCCTACAAATACAAAAATACACAATATTTGCAGAGCTCAGTTTTCCGGTTCCTATAGCACATGACAGCAGCGATTTTTATTTTCAAACAAAATTTATTGAAAGAACTAATTTTTTCAACATCTGTCAAAATGTTCAGGAAAATTTAAGTGAAGATCCTGCAGTGACTGATATACTTACATACTTTATCCTTTATATATCACTTATACATAGAAGTGCAAACCAGGGCACATTAGTGTTGAATTGTGTCTTTTTTTCCACCAAAAATCTTAATCTCAATCCGGCCTGTCATTAGCCCCTGAGCTAAAATGAGTTTGACACCCCCCGCAATAGAGTGTCTGAATTTGAGTTCCCAAATGTGTGCTAACATATCAAGGTGTTATCCTACAGCTCTACATGATACATGCTGTAAACCCTGTACTGATTTCTAAAAAGTGATGGCACGCACCTCCTCGACATAAGTGAGTTTGGAAACCCCTGCTGCTGCTGCTGCTACTTGAAATCATCTCCTCCTGTTTAAACTTGCGAGGCAACAAAGCTGATACCCGCTGAGTCAGGGCACCAGGTAAGGTGCAACATAGACAAAAACTGTGGGAAAGAACTGAATTATCTGCAAAGTAAAAAAAAAAAAAAAAAGAAGTGCACCACGCTGTGTGACAGTATCACTAACAAACTGTGCACCGAGCACCCATTATCAAGTATTGTGCGAAAAATAATCAACTAAATTCAAACTTGGCCGGAAGCTGTAGCCAATGATTGGCCATAAAATGTGTCTGAGCCCATCTCCATCAGTAGTGCTGTCCTTGGTTTGACTCTGTTACTCATTATTAGCGTTCCATTATTTTCCCGTCCAAGAGAATTCCCTCTGTGTAATTAAACACGAGTAAATGAATCTCACTCCACTGAGACGATATGTATTTTTTTTCAATTCATTCAACAAGAGCAAGAGTAATATAATTAGTGAATATTGAAAATTACATCAACATTTACCTCCAAAGCACATTTATAGATGATTAATAAGAATCCAGTCTTTTTTAAATAAAGACAGAAAGTTCCTGTAAGAATATTGGGAATACAGAACAACTACATATATCTGATCCTAATGTTGAAGTTGGATCTGTTAATCCGTTATTCATGAACCCACTTTGAGGATTGCTACACTAAAGGTCCAGTTTATTGAAATGTGTCATGCATAAAAACTTGTGAAAACATTAAATAACCTGACTAAAGCTGAAATAAACCTGACAAAAGCTCTATTATATATGATTGTTTGATAGTGTGTGCAGTTAACATTTCCTTTAGATACCCTTTAACATTCATGGCGTTGAAGGACGTTAACATCATCATTCATGTTAGCTTGTGCTGATAGGTCAGTAGCATCTCTGAGTGTCCTTAACCCTGACCCGACCTGTCTTGGGTTGTAGCAAACATATGACATCACTGACTAAAAGGAGCACAAACACCTGAAACAAAGGGAAGAAAAATACAATAATCCTAATTTTGTGTTTTTTAATCCCAATGAGGATTAAGTACTTGAAAAAACCAAGTGTAGAAACGGGCGTGAGAGATAAAACTATAGTATGAGCGCTTTATTGAAACTAGAACCCTGTCCAGGGTGTACCATCCCCCACTTTGCATTCAGAAGTTACACACATACATTCCAGTGACAATCCTCCCATAGCAAATCTTAACTATTGTAATTTTACTAGGTAGGTAAAGTAGGTGACCCCGAGGAAGACCCAGGACACGCTGGAGAGTGGAGCTACTATGTCTCTTGGCTTTGCCTCAGAATGCCTTGGGATCCCACGGGAAGAGCTGGATCAAGTGGCCAGGGAGAGGGAAGTCTGGGCCTCGCTGCTAAGGATGCCGCCCCTTGGACTCGACTACAGATAAACAATAGAAAACGGATGCATAATTTTAATAAGGATGCTTAACATTAGGTTTTTTTCCAATATCCGTATGCTGATATTGTCCAAGACTAAATTTCCAGTTTGCGATATTAACCGATTTCGATTTACAGTATACAACACCCCCTCTAACCTACTTTTAGTGCTGTGCGTATGCGCAGTTCCCAATGAGTTAGGATGGTTGAGTTGTCCAAGGTGCTAGACTTAAGGATTTTTCCTTCTGCTGATGTAGGTTCAAATCCCACTTCTTCTGTTTTTTTTAATTTTTTTATTAATTTTTTTTTATTTTAACATATTTAACACGGCAAATTCCACCTTTAAAAATACATACACACACACACACAAAAAAAAAAACATTTTAGGGTATTTATTGGGTTAGGGTTAGGTCTTTTTTAATTTTAACATATTTGAAACGGCAAAAATAAAAATACAAAGAAAAAAAAACTTTTTAGGGTATTTACTGGGTTAGGGATAGTGTTAGGGTTAAGGCTAAAATAAAACTGACGGAACTATAGCTAGAAGGACACGGGTCCAGCAGTGACGGAATTATCGGCATTCGGCTTACTGCGGACGCATGCGCACAGGAAGTGCCGAAACTATAGCCAGGTTTGTCTGAGGTCCGGGTCCTGCCTACTTTTTACGAGATGCCCCACTGGATGTATTCCAAAATTAAACATCTCTGCAAAATAAGTGAAAGATAGTTATTCAGATAATTATTATTTTGGTAGTGGAAAAAGTACCAGATTTGTTTTTAACATTGCCGATGTTGTCCATCACAAAATTTCTGGTTTGCGATATTAACCAATATCTATATAAAACACACCCCCTTCCCTCTAACCTAGTTTAAGGTCACATGATGCATCTTTCCTTGGAAATAACAGATTAATTCTACTTTTACTGAGATGCCCCACTGGATATATTCCACAAATAAATAACATCTGTGAAAAATTAGAATACCTATTCATCTTTAGTAGTGAAAAAAGTGCTAAAATGTCATCTCAAACAACACATGTCGGTTGAAAAACCGCTATCAACGTCAACTGATGTTACATTTTATGTCAAATACTGGCAGATTATATTGGTGTTTTCAAATTTGACTAAAAGTATCTTTTGTTTCATATTCATGACATGAACAAACTGCACCTTGAATTGTTTGCTTGTTTGTCAGTTGAAGTTGCACGAAAAGCTGTCAAACCATCACTCTTCACCTCCTCCTCTTCATCACATCAACATATTTGGACAGTAAATGGATACTGATGCTGCAACACACTGGCTGGCACTCCCTGCACACATGCAAAAGCTCACATTCCCTCCTCCTCTACACACATTCTCCACCTTGATCACTCTTGATGCAATGATGTGGGTTTTTATCTCCCATCGGTTAGTCTGAGAAAAAAAAAAAAACAACCAAACTGATTCTGTTAGAAGAATCTAATTAATTGCAGCCAAGCATTCTCTAAGGAACTAAAGCATGGAAGAGGTTGTTGCTTCTACTTCCATTGGAATCTCATGCAACGCAGGCACAGTCAACAATAGACAATCTATTGGAGATTTACCAGCAAACAACGCAAAAACAATTATTTCAATTATTTTATCCCTCTTGATGAAGGGTGACACCTAATTCAAAATATAAAACTCACACAGCAAAAGCAGTTTATGCACAATCTGCTGTTGCATGAACAAAACCTGAGCAGACGCATTCAATCTTAAAAGGTAAAGTATAGAAAGCTCAGGAAAAGAAAATAAAGAATCAATCTGTAACAAGTGTTGAAATTATAATATCTGCTACTTATTAGAATAACTTTGAACCAAAAGCAATAATATCCATTAATTTAAAAATCACAATTTTAACAGCCAATAAAGACATTAACAAATAAATAAATAATGACAAAAAAAAAAAAAGATAAAAAAAAAACACTAAGCAGAAATGTCATTTGTAAAGAAATTAAATATTAACATCGTTTCTTCTTCTTTCTTAGGATAGAGAGTAAAGCAGGTTGTCTGTCAGACATCAGATACACTTACCACACCGAATCTGACAACAAGAAAGCCGAAGAATTCCGAGCACATCCCGCGTTAACCATCCGTCCACTGCGACCGACCGACGCTCACACCGACACCCGCACCGGTGCGCCGACGGACGGGGGCGCGCTAACGCGGGCGCGCCTCACCATCACAGCCACAGACTGAGCTCCGAGAGGTGCGTCAGTATGAAGGAAAGAAAAAGAAAAGGTGTGAATACAAGAGAAGAAAAGAAAAGAGTAATGACAGCCCCACACAGCCATACCTGCAAGTTTTATTATAGAGAAGCCTCAGTCTGTGTAAGTCTGATACAAAGAAAACAGCAGATCAATAATTTTCACACGTATTTGTGAATAATTAGCACATTTTATTCTTTTTCTTTTTTTTTCAAAGACATTTTTACAGGGGGGAACTATACAGGACTGTGGACACAATCCTATAAAACTCCAAAGACGTCATCCTTGCTGACTGAGATATAAACTTTATGTTCTTTCAATAAAGATAAGTTAGTCTCTAGACATTTAAATTTAAAGTCAACCATTTAGGAGCTGCAACTAAAAATATATATTCTGCAAAATATTTGAAACATTAATCCATTATTTACCAATAATTAGCTTTAATTGTGTTAAATGAATTGTCTGTGCAGCAGATCTCTCTATGTATCCCTAAAGACCATTTGACTTTGAGTTGATTTATTGTGATTCATTTACGAGAATAAACTTAGTCAGAAGTGAAGCAAGAATTTCCCCGAGGAAAATTGACTGCAAAAGATTTGTGAAATATTTAGATAATTGTACTAATATTCATGTTGGGAGTTATTATTATCATTATCATTCCTTTGAGTGTCATTTGCACATTGTTGTGTTTTTTTAAAAAATTATTTTCTCTTGCTGTTTTTCAATTCATGTCTGACCTACAGCTCTACATGATGCACTATTATCTATGTTAATATTTATTTGTGTTCCTATTGGCTGCTCTTGTATTGTGAATTTACCTTCTGTGGGTCAATAAAGGCATATTCTATTCTATTATTATTGTTATTAGTGGTTATTTCATTATGCTCTTATATTTGCTACAACTCTAATCTAATTTGAAGTGTATTTGAAATCAAAAGTTACCCATGAGCAGTTTGATGCTGATATTTACAGTGTGGGGTTTTTTTTTTTTTTTAATCTATTTATTTATTTATACATGGCCTACTACTTCTGCCCTGGTCTCCTACTGAGAGGTAAACAGATGTGTGAAACAGCACAGTGGAGTACATGATGACCAACTTAATCCAAAGAATGATCAAGCTGAAAAAACAAACAGAAATAATATAATCATTCAAAACAAAACAACAAATAAATACACTAAAAAAGTGAAGTCCACTCAAAACAAAGGAAATGTCATGTTTTCTAATTCCAGCTGCTGTTCGTCAGTCATGTATAAAATATTTAAAGGGATCCTTATTTAATTGGGATTATCTTTGAATCCAGGATATATTTATAGTGATATTGAAATAACTTCAATTATCAATCAGTTTAAAATGGATGCAACCTCGAAAACCTTAGAATGAATAATAGCTATACTGCTATTATTTAAAAGTACTAAAAGTATCATCATTTATAAATTAAAACAGTTAAGTCTTAAATCATTCAATTCTTCTGAAGAGCATGGTTTGCAGGTGATTAAAGGTCTGTTTGCATCAAACTGTGAATCCACTGAAGAAAAAACATGTTTTTTAGAAAAGAGGCTTGTGAAATATGCATCCTTTACATTGTTTGCATGTAAAACACTGATTATAAAATGAATTATTTTATAATCCAGAGTTGGAGGATGTGTTGCGTTAGATTTTCTATCAGTTTCACAAATCACCTCCCCCTGAACAATGCACTGCATTGATTTAAGCCTGGTGTTATGCAAATGTTATGTATATACATTGATTGTTATTTGGATTGTCAAGACTGCCTGTACCCAGTTCATTACAGCCCACATTTTATTATCTAAATGGGACATTTTCTATCGAGCTACTGTACATATGTATAAACAAGAGAGATGAGATTTGGTTCAATGCAAAGAGAATAAAATAGAATAAGAATCACTTTCTGAGTTTCTGCAGTGCAGTCGTTGGCCTCGGATAAATAGCAATACCAATAATAACGACACTTCAGTGAAGCTCAAGATTGTATTAGTCACGGGGAACAGAATGTGTGCTCCAGAATGAGCCATAACTTTTATGTAATCGTGGTGCATAAAGTATCCACCTTTTCAACTGTTTGAATTACTTACCATCATGGTAAATACTTCTTATTTACCATGATGGATATGTATCAATCAAGCTGAGTGGTTTTTACAGGCCCTAAATTAACCTTGATGAGTGTTTTTTTTTAACATTTGACCCATGTAGGGTCACCTTGTTAAAAATAAATAAATAAAAAATTCCAAATTGAAACACAATCTTAACCCCTGTGCACTCCTTTAGACTTACATACACCAAATTTGGTCATGAGGTTACTTAGTGTAAGTATTTTGCGTATCTCCTTTTTTATACACTTCCAATACACGGACTTTGGAATTAAGCAAATAAAAAGTAAAAAAAAAACAACAGTGGTCAATTGTCATACAACTAGCCTTAAAAAGTAGCAGAGTACTGAGAGGCAAACAAATGTAACTTTTGGTCACAAAGATGCTCCGAGGGTTAAACAACAGTATATTCTGTATTTTCACTCTCTCAAATATGAAACAAGTTCAAATGAAATACAGTAAATATACAGTATATATCAGCTGGCATAACTTGTCACTAATTCTGCTAGACTCCGCATTTGTAATACAGCATAACAAAAGCATAACGGTTGGAAACCATACGCAGAGTTTGCAGGTTATATATAAATAAATAATAGTTTTCTGCTGCTTTGATTCTAACATATTACTCTTAGTTTCATGTCACAGATTATAGTTCTATCTCAGGTGTGTAGTTTTCAGTTAAATGGTCCCAAACTTTTGAGACTTTAGGTTGGTTCTTCTTCTGCTGCGCAATTCTTCTTCACAATGTACAGCAAGAATCTCAAACAACTGCTTTATAACCTGAAAACCTTTTGAATGGCTGTTCACTTGACATACTGTTTAAAGTTTAGACGAAAAATATGTAAATATCTTCCGATTTTGTACAAATTGTTAATAAATAACAATGCTAATTTAATTTCTGTCCAGAATTGGAGTGAGAGGCTCTAAACGGTGCAGAAAGACTCCTGTTCAGCAAGTCCTTCATTATTCAGTAATTCATTATTTGTGTTAATCGACCTGTTTTTCTTTTAATTATCAATCTGGAAATACTAAAAGGTCGTACACAGACAGTGTTACGCTTTGCTTCACCACAGTATGATGAAATTACTTTATTGGGATTACTTCACATTAAAAAAATATTACAACCACCTGCTGCTGTTGCTAAACAACCATGAACATTTTGTCTCTTTTAGAAAATGAAAGTCGAGAAGTTAATGAACTGTGGTTATGAATTAGTGTCTGGTTATAAGCCAGCTTTAAGCTTTAATGCCATCCTCCTGATCCAGACCCATACTACATGTTAAACATAAGACCTAAGTAAGAGAATATTAAATGACTTCAGCTAACAATCACCCCTCAACTTAGAATTTAAAAATGAAAACATTATAATTACCCTGGGGAATATAAAGAGGGGTAAACTGATTGCATGTTTTTTTAATGTAGCATAACAAGACTTTATTGTGAGCGTGCAACTCAAGAGTAAAAATACACTACAGTAGTTGCTCATCCACTCCTACGGTCTCTTTCACTCACTGTTTGATGTCACCATGTGAGTTATGTAACAAGGTCAAAGGGATGGTCGTATACGCAGGTAAACACAGCAAATGTGCCCTTCTTAACGTTCAAATATCTCAGGAATAACAAGAGGTTGGACTTCAATGAGTTCAATGTTTTATTCAAGAGTTGGTACAGTTTAAAAAGACGGAGGACGAAAAGATAATATGAAATAACGCTTTTATAAATGATCAGAAAACCACGTTTCCAAGTAAAACACGTCTTCGACACCCACCGTAGAGAATTGACTCTCTAAAACATGTTCACTGACAACATGCAACCCCTAAAATCTATTTCACAGTCCTTAAGCTCATTTTGGAGAAACTCCAGGTTTTCCAGACCAAGTATTCCCTCAGTGGTCCAAACGTGGTAATTTTACAAATGAGAACAACGAGGGATCCTATACTGACCAGACGCTCAAATCGACTAACCAAATCCTTTCCATGTGGAGCATTAAATAGGTATTGTAAAAAGAAATGGAAAAAAAAGAGAAAAAAATATGCAGTAAAGCCAGTTGGACAACATGCAGCAACAATCACAACTAAAACTGGAAAAAAGGGCAATGCTTCAGAACAAGGCCAAGATCTAAAGGAAACCATGGGTTTGTCCACATAGCATTACGGCATGTACTTATTTTTAATAAGCAAATTGGGATTTTCTTTTTTGGCACTTATAAACCCTTTCCACCACTTTTCCCTCCTAATGTCACATGTTGATCCAATATTGTGACTTGACATCTTTTCACCATATTTACCACCTTATTTTTTTTTCCAATTTAACTACATTCATGATTCGTCATGCCCATTATTTGCCAGTTTAAAGTACGGTGATTGGTCCTACTTTTTTCTCACACTCTTAAAGGTGCAGTTGGTAACTTGGTGGAGAGAGAGAACTTAACATCAAATTTGAACAAGTACAACTTTCAGATCCCTCCCCCTGTAAACCACAAAACAAAACCGATAACACTGTCAGGCCACTTCATAAAGATGTTGTCTGCTATTTTCTAATAAAACAACACCAACCAGTAACGTTAGCATTAGTCTTAGTGGATGTCTGTGCCGGAGATCGGGAGCTGCAGCGATCACACACACTGCCAATCACCTGGTGTAAATAAAAGTGCTCATTTGAGCTTAAACGTTGACGTTGTGTCCCCCCTTCTTATTTGCTGCGGCTCAAACAAGCATGGGCCGTAACAAGGAGGTATCGGCTTTTGGAGATGTGAGCTTGACCGAGCGAAAGGGGGCGGGGGCTGTGATCGACAGCTGTCAGACAGTCCATCAAACACAATCCTGGCTCTGATTGGTTATTTTTGCTCGTTCGCTATGGATTCTGGCAATTTGCAGTAGGAGCAGTAGGCGGGACTTAATGAGTCTGTTTTTTTTTTTTGTTTTTTTAATTGATTACTAGTTTCATGTAATGCTGTCTTTATATATATAGTGACAGTTTTAGCAAATATGACAAAATAAATCACTTTTATAAAAGTTTCCAATTGCACCTTTAGGCCAATATTGACACTTTGAACCCTTTTTACCACTTTTTCTGTCTGTTTTTGGCAACTTTTAACCAATTTCTGACGATTTTGAAATCCCATTTCACCACCTTTTCCACCATTTTTTTCCCACCGCATGACTGTTCTTGAATGATTATGTCTGTGTTCAACCACCTTCAGCTACAGTGGGGGTCCCCGGTCTCTGGCACCTTTATTTTGGGGGGTTGTGAGCTGAAAAGGTTTAGAGAAAAAACCACTAGTTTAGAAAAGTGTTTCCCAACCTTTTTTTGTCCCATGTATATACCGCTTGTTTAATGTTATACATTGTTAATTTGAGCCTTTTCCTGTGTCTTGTCAAAAATCAACCTTAGAATAAAACATTTATATTTATTTATTTATAAAAAAATTAAAAATAAAATAAAATAATGTATTTGAAAGAGTTGCACCTCAATTTATTATTGATGGATGAGGAAAAAGTATATGTACAGTACATGTAAGAAAAGAGCATTTAAAGCTTAAGTTTTTTTTTTACATAAAACTAATATTCTCAATTTAAGGCCAATCTTTAGTCGGACTCGTATTTAAAACAGCATGTCTGCTTAATGCAAACTGTTATTTAGAGTTTTACAGTTAGCCAACAGAGGTACACAGTAGCCCTACACAACATGAGTAAATAATTATTAGGTAGGGATATTTAAACTGCTTGATTCTTGACTAAAAGTTATATTAGTTTTGAAGAGTGGTGTTCATGAAGACTGATATTTTGTGACTATAGCCCTGATGACGGCTAAAATAAATTCTGAGCATTTCTGTGTAACGAATCACCACATTGCCCCCTCGCAGTTTTAAAATATTTTACACTTTTCGGGATGAAATAATCACTGATGAAAGATCATCTCTAAATCTTTAAATACACATCAGCTATTTCACCACCTACACGAGGCATATCAGAGGCAAAAACCAGTCAGATGAACAAATTATTCATTCCACAGTGTGGGAATTGTCGTGACGGTAGACGGTGCTAAACAATCATGGGTCTCACTTGTGTAACATGCAAGTTTACAGTTCTATTAGTCATTCAAGAGAAACAAATGGAGAGCGTGACTTTCGCTTTTTTGTTTTTTTGTTACCACAACGCTATGATTACCAAGCGATTGTAAGACCTTTGGGGTTATGTAATGGGACAACTGGTAGATGTAGACATTTACTTGCAAGGTGATTGCCAGGATTTCAATCAAAGTATAAAAAAAGACTAAAAAAAACAACAACAACCACAACAACAACAATACCAACAACAACACATAAAGGAGAAGACACTAAACTAATATCGCCATGGAAGCTAGACAGGTACAAAAATCATCTAGAATTTTGGTACGTACGCAGCACTTTAATATCCAATGTGATATGATATTCGTGTAAGGGTCATGAGCCACCAGCCACAGGAAATTAAAGGTAGTGTTAAAGCAGAGCACATAACACCACACTGCCATGATGTTTCCTTATCAGACACTGCAGTGTTGGTGGAAATATAGAAATGAATGAATGTATTATTTATTTTTTTTACACCTAGTGAAACTTCTTCCACTGGAGCAAATTAGAAATTAACACCAAAGTCATGGTGGGCTTCTACCTTCAGTGGTTTGTGAGAAGGATGCATGCCAGCAGCATCTCAGGTGCAGAATAATATCCTCACAGGGTAAGAAAAACTCCTTTGAAAGTCAAACTAAACTTGTTTTTACTCAATCAAAGCTAAGCCAAGCCATGTTTCAAGGATTGTTACCATGTTTAATGTCCTGAAGAGGCAACTACAAAAACACGACAAACATTTCCCTTTAAAAGAGCTCAGTTTTAGGCGTTATAAAGCCATGAGCTACAGGAATAAAACAGTTCTACTTTTTTGGTTTGTAGCCTGAGGGTAGCAGCCTAAACTCTTTGAACAGCAGTTAGCAGGGATCAGTCACGCTAAAGGATTAAGGATCTCACCCTGTGGAGATATAAGAGGAAAAATTGATCTGATATAACAATATGTCGCCAATAATTCCAGCAAGATTATTTTTGTCTTATTTTTGAATATGTTAATATGAAACATGTCGGGAGATCAAAGTGGATTTCCTGAAGAACATTTGTCTGAGTAAATGAAATTAAAATATTAGGCGGCCAATGTTTCTATTAAAGTAATCTCCAAATTAAAGGTACACCAAGTAGAAGCTGTTATTACAGTAAGTCAGTGATGCTCAACATGTGGCTCTTTATGTCTTAAGTTTAATTATTATTCCCCCAAAAAAACCGTAAAAGGAGACACTTTTTAACCCCTTCTTCCCTATTTCTTTTGGCCATTTTGCAACTTCCTTTGTCCCAATTTCAAAAGTTCTGACACTGTTTTCAGACTTTAGCTACCTTCTGCCAATATATTTTTTGTTTTTGTTTTGTACCGTAAGTTATTTTTGACACTAATCAAATTCTTGTCCTTCCTTCATTTTTTTGCCCACTTTTTATCCAAATAAGTTATAAACAAATACCATTTGTTTCCTTTTTTCCTTTCATTTTTCCTCTTTTTGTTCCACATTTTTGCCCTTTTTCACTATCGTTTGGCACATTTAGCCTTTTATGATTATTGTTTGGCACATTGTGCCCATTTAAGCTACCCTTTGCCATTACATACCACCTGGTTCCTTTTTATTTGCCCATTATTTAGCCACTCTTGACTGCTTTTGGTCCATTTGAGTCACTTTACACTTTTTTCTTGCCATGTTTTTTGCCACTTTTGGACCATTTTTGACCACCTGTTACCATATCTGCCTCCACTCACTCATCAAAAAAAAAAAAAAAAAAACATAGCAGACCGGACAGGCTCACTTTGGGTCTACAGCCCACCGTGATGATGCCAGGTATGCCAGATGGGACAGTCCAGCCCTGTGCACACTTATGTTTGATGGTATGTTATAAAGTGACAACAAAATACTCCATTTAACTGCCTGTTAGAATCTAGCTCTTTCATTTCTCAAGTGATAGGTGTGTGCGTGCGTGCGTGCGTGCGTGCGTGCGGGTGTGCGTGTGTGTGTGTGTGCGTGTGTGTGTGTGTGTGTGTGTGTGTGCTGAGAAAGATGCTCTCACTTGTATAATCTTCAGTGCTGGGAACATTTTATAAAAGAAAGCAGACGCCACTGCAGACAGACAAAAACATTAATACATATTGATTATGCAGTTATGCAGTGTTTTAGTTTTACAGCTGGGATCAAATCAAAGCTCAGATCAGAGGCGGAATCTTTATCCTCTTATAGAATCGTTACAGTTAGGTGGGCTTTCATTATTCAATGGCGAGCATTATGTTTCTGTCAATGCGTTGGGAAGCAACTCGTAAACATGTTGAGCCGAGCGCTCAGAGTGTCAGTGTGTGAATGGTGGCGGTGCTTTGAGCACCCATTATATTGAAATATCACTACTACAGTTAATTAACTGAAAAGGGGTCATTACTTGGCATTTACGCTCAGTGTGAAAATGGTCAATGATAACGGAAAACTCGCTTTTCTGTCTATTCACCAATGCTTTCCTCGCATTAGCAGAGGCTGTTCAGATTGTAATATGAGGGTTTTCATTAATGTAAGAGAACTATTACAACAGAATTGTGAATGTTATCGAACACACAACCCACCCAGCAAAATATGGTTGAAAAGACGTCTTAGCCACACGTCTAAACAAAATTTGGTATAAAAGTGAAAGGTGAAAAGCTGTCTTTTTGTGGTCATAGTAAGCACTCAATATGAATTTTGTTAGTTATCTAATTAATTAAAAGTGTTATATCTTACTTTCCCAAAATGTAATATCTAATTGTGGGAATCTTTGTAGTCAACTTGTACCAGGATCAGATTTGTATTTTTGTTTTATGTTTGTGGGCTGTTATGTTTGAAGTTGTTACAATACTTTTTCTTCTTATTTTTTTTTTTTTGGCTAATTTGGTCCAAATTAGCCCAAATAAAAGGGTTAAAATTGTTGAGCTACTTACCCCAAATGAGAAGTCCTATTTTCAAAGAATATTTTTGGACCAGAAGCGCTAAATTGGGACCAAGTTGGACGGTCTAATAACAACCCAATTTCAACAACTACAATGTGAAAAAAATTTTTTACCTAGTTAGACGGCCCAATAGCGATTGAATTTTTACGACTAGATTGGGCTAAAATTACACCAAATTGGACAATCCAATGACAACTAAATTTCTAAGACTATATTGGGGCTAAATTTGGATCAATTTTGACAGTTAAAAAAAACATCTAATTTCATCGACTAAATAAGGACTGAATTGGACTACGTTAGACGGTCCAACAATAACTGAATTTCAACGACTTTATTGGGGCTAAAATTTTACCCATTTTGACGGTCCAAAAAAAACTAAAACACTTTCAATGACTATATTTGGGCTAAATCGAGGCTAAAACAGGCCGACCAGATTTAGCTCACAAAGAACATCCAAATGACGTTGGGTTTTTTTTTTTTTGTCAAGTTAAAAGCCTCAAAGTTTTGTGACTTAGTCCACTTTAAAACAGCACAATTGATGTTCAAAATAAAAAAAAAATAATCAGTTGCCTGTTCATATTCAGAGATTGTTTAAAATGTGGGAAAATATTTAGAGAATGTAATGTGTTTAAAAAAATAAATAAATAAATAAATTTAAAATGCTTAAAACTACAATAGGTTCAAAAAATGTTGTGAAAATATATGAAGGATGTGAATTACCTTTTTTTCCCCACTGGCTTCTTCTCTCTTTTTTGTCATTGCTATTGTTATGTATAGTATATAATTTCATATACTTGTTTTTTGGTGGCATGAATAGGGGGGTAGGCATAATGATAATTATTTTCTTTTAGATATTGTATCCTGTATGAATAAACAATCTTTAAAATATTATGTTTGAAATGTTTGGAAACTGTTTGTCTGTCTCTCTGAATAAATATGATAAAACAAATTTAATCTCCATAACCTGGCAACAACTGCTTGATGGTCTGTCACTATGGAACATGTACAATCAACTCAAGAGATATTGATGTATCCGTGATATAAACAGACAAAACAAGCATGAGATTGAGCTCCAAACTTCACATGAGCATAAAACTATTAAAAACGCATTGTGCGGCTAAAAATAAAGCCCGTTTTCAGAACTATGCAAGCATCCAGCTGGCATTGGACGGTAACACGGCCTGTTTTGTGGTATTTCATCCTCAGATAAAACAAAAGCTCAATGTGCTTTTATCTCTGTCTATTTTTTATTTTTTTGGCAAGCTTTGTCTCTAACCTGTCAAAGCTTCTGAATAACAGTTTTAGGCTAACCATGATAATTAGTAGAAA
Source organism: Gouania willdenowi (assembly GCF_900634775.1). Taxonomy (NCBI): domain Eukaryota; kingdom Metazoa; phylum Chordata; class Actinopteri; order Blenniiformes; family Gobiesocidae; genus Gouania; species Gouania willdenowi. The sequence goes on along the minus strand of NC_041064.1, from coordinate 9,078,230 downwards.
CCCTGTGGGTGGCTTTCATAAAACCTGTTGAAACCTTATCACAGTCAGCAGCAGAACTTGTGTCAATGTCTGTTTCTATTTGTGTGGATGTTCAAGCTGTCTTGTGTTGTGCAGTGGCTGTTGCAGATATTGCCCAAATGTCCTAGTATGGAAGTAAAATAGCTCATGTCAGCACATATACTGTATATTTATAGGGTACTGACTGTAAAAACCCCGGTCACTTTAAGGCCAACATATTTTGAACATTTAGCTCACTTTCCTCACATTTGTTAAAAATGTGTACACATGATATATCTAAATGTAAAAGTTAAATCTAAATATAAATGTTGAATCTAAATATAAATGTTGAATGTAAATATAAATGATAAATGTAAATCATAATGTTATATGTAAATGTAAATCATAATGTTATATGTAAATATAAATGTAAAATTGATATCTAAATGTTAAATCTGAATCTGAATGTTTAATCTGAATCTGAATGTTGAATGTAAATCTAAATGTTGAATGTAAATCTAAATGTTGAATGTAAATCTAAATGTTGAATGTCAAACTAAATGTTACAGTTCTATCTAAATGTTAAATTTCTATCTAAATGTTAAATTTATATCTAAATGTTAAATTTATATCTAAATGTTAAATCTAAATATAAATGTTAAAACTAATGTAAATCAATTGTAAAGCTAAATGTTTAAAAATTATGCTAAGTGAACAGGTCAGCACCTGACAATCATGTAGCCCCGCCGACACCACCGACTTTGGCTCAGTGAGTGAAGTGAGGGTAAGACATTTTTAGATTTACATTTAATATTTAGACGTAGATTTAACATTTAGATTTAACTTTTAGATTTTACATTTATTCACTTACATTTAGATTTTTTTTTCATGTGTACACATTTTTAAGAATGATATAACATGCTGTTTTAAATGAATTTAATCTCAAATGAAAGAAAAATGAGCTAAATGTGAGAAAAGTGAGCAAAATGTTCATAATATGTCAGCTGTGAAACAATAACCGAGTTTTTACATTCGGCACCCCATATAAATATACAGTATGCAGAAGTCTAAAAACCATCTTAGGGATTAGGCACCTAACAGCACAGGTGTTCACACACATTTCCGCTGATTGCAGCAGTTTAGGCGTCTGCTCATCAACTTGACGCTACACAGCGTGCTATCTCTAAAATAGGATAATGTAGCTATAGCTGGGACACGAAAAACACCACACGCAAAATGCATTCACACGTGCAACCACATAATGGCTGCACAGATTCATGCAATTAATAAGTGAGTCAGGCACTGAAAATCTTCCACTTATTGCCTAAAAAGAAAGAGACGAAAGCTGATAACACTAATTCGGACCGACGAGCAATGATCACAATGCCATTAAACACAGGTTACACAGAGCCTGAGTCTTTCCATAGAAAAATGAGGCTATATTTGTCACTGGTATTTTTATAATGGGCAGAAGATCACAAAGGATGGTTTGAAACAATAGTCCCTGAAAAAAGGGGAGGGGAAGTGTTTTTCCTTCTCACGTCTGAAAATATAATGATTGTCTTAAGGAACGTTATACCTCACATTCTTTGTTCTTAAATTTAGTCATTGGCTCAAGTCTTCTTTTTTATTATTGTCTGCCCCAGATTACACAGTGAACACACAGTCAATAACTGTCACAATAAATTGTTTTATTGTCGATGTAACGTTCACAATAATGAGGCTAAAAAGTGACACATGATTGCAGGGAATGCACGTTTTGGTTTTTCCTCTTACTGTATCCAACATAACAGTAATGTGCTGCATGATGTGTGAATTGTTGACACTTTGGAATCGATGCAAAGAAAATTGTGTTTGAACTTGAACCTGAAATCAATAAGTCTGTCATTGGTTTGTTGTGTGATAGCCATCAAAACATGTATGGTTGGCACATTGGATGGTCAGATTGATTAAAAATCAATATCCAGTTACATCATGAAATAAAATGTCCTATCTGAGTTGCTTTACACTGTCTTATATCCAATGTCCTGACACATGAGGAAATGAAAGCAATTTGTACACAAGTTTAGTTAAATTCACAATTTCATCTTTATCCACACCATTCTTAGCTTTTTGACTACCAGTACATTTTGACTGTAGTCCCCAAACCAGGGGTGTCAAACTCCTTTTAGTTTAGCGGCCAAATATGGATCATATCTCCTACGGATTTTAGGCGGAAAAAGGAATTTCAACATTAATGTGCCCTAGTCTTCACTTCCACGTATAAATGAGTCAAACAGTATGTAAGTGACATTTCTTTGATTTTGTGACCAATTTCTATTTATATTTGGGAAATTTAGTTTAATATTTTGAGAAAATTGCAGGATATGGGAAAAATTGAGTTATTTCAACAAGTAGTGATTAAATCATGATCAATTATGTGATATAAGCATGGGAAAACTTTAGATATTGTGGAGTTTCATTACATTTGTGTATTTGGAGAGGCTGGAGGTATATACAACTGAATTTGTTGGTAATTTTCACAGTTTTTAGTTTCTCCTGCAAGCCCAATTGGTTGCTTTAAAGGGCCAGATTTGGCCCCCGTGTTTTGAGTTTGACACATGTGCCCTAAGCTATTCTAAACTAACATTACTTTACTAGCTTTTGATTGATAAAGGCAGAGATATTGTCTGATTTGTGGCAAGTGGCTCAAGAGAACTAATTCCACTAGTCCACTGTAGGGGTTTAGATGTTTAAAGGTCCCATATCATGCTATTTTTCTCCCATCTCCATTTGTTCTAAGAACCCCAAAAACATAGTATTTGAGGTTTATTTTCCCAAACTCGCCTGTTTTCCAGAGTTTTAGCCTCTGAAAAGTCACTTTTTGAGCAACTCGACACAAACAGGCTGAATTGCAGCCTACTTATGCATATTCATGAGGGGGCGTGTCTATAGACGGGACACTGAATTCCTCCTCCCCGCACGGTGACGTAGGGCCAGAGGACGGCCCGCCCTCCTCCCACCCACTCCGTAGCCGAGCTCATTCTGTATTCACCGGTACATACATAGAACATACATAGCACTGCGCGAAGGACACTGAAATGCTCACCTTCCTGGGCGTGTCTGTTTACATGTCAATCACGGCAGAGAGCTTCCTGGAGGCGCGGCTTCTCCAGCTCAGTGCCTCGTCAAATTCGTCATCAAAGTGAGAACGCGTCATCAAATTGTAGCGTGGTGTTTGGGCTCACCCTGCAGTAAGAAAGGAGCAAATCACCCTCTAAATAACGATTGAGGGAATCAATGAAAAAACACTTTGTGCATGTGTATGAATAGTAATATACTAATAGCACTTTAATGATGTTTAAAGCACAGAAAAGTTGATTTAGCGTAACATTGGCCCTTTAAATATCTCTCTGCGCCAACGCACCTGAATCTAAGGATGATGTCATCATGCAGCGCTGCAGAAAACCCAATACAAGCCCTTTGACCCTTAGAATCAGGTGTGGCATCTAAAACATGATGAATGAGGGTTCTCCAGAACCAGACCTGGGCACCTCTGATCTACTGCAAAACAAATCTCTCACGCATATCATTTCTACTCAATAAGTTGATGGTTTTAACCTAAAATTCTCAACAAGCTTTGCTTTAAATTCTCAGAGGACACTAAAACAAAATGTTTGGCTTTAATAATCTAGAGTGCTCATGAGAAACCATAAACAGGAAATAACTGCAAGTCTAATAAAGAACACAGGTATAAGCAAACATAGGACTGACATCATGATTTATCATGATTTATCATTTCACTAAAATATGCCAAAGGCAGTAAAATGGCTTTTCTCTGATGAATAAAAGGAATGAACGTTTAAAAAAAATGAACAAGCACTCAAGTTTATTACTATTTTATTAGTGTGCGTGTGTGTGTGCGTGAATTTGGGGTTTACAGGTTATTGTGCCACCACAACATTAGCTGTCTGAGTGTAACCGAATGAAGCGACTGCATGTTATTTTTATCACCTCAAACAATGAATATGTGAATCTTCCTGTTGCAAAGATGTGCATTCCACAGCTGCTGTGTGGGTGGTCAAGCTGTAGCTTCTCCGTGTTTTATCATTCATATTGTTTATCATAAAAGTCACTGTTGTTTGAGACATTCTGACTGTGGTATAAACACACATCAGTCAGCACCAGAGCTTTAACATGATTAATAAAGAACCAGAAGGATTAAAGTGAGTAGCAGAAACTTTGAAGAACCGAACGGAGACTGGACCGTGTTAGGAAATAAAAAATTAAGCCAATGCATTTTTTACAGAGAATTAAGAAAATTGCATATATCTTCAAGATTTACAGTTATCATTGGGGTCAGTTTGACCCCATCCAATGTTTATCATAAAAATGGTTACAATTATGAAATTATCATGATGGTGATTTTCTCTAATGTGCTGAACACATATTGCACGCATTGGTGTTGCTCTGGGGTCAATTTGACCCCAAGCTGTTTTAGCTGTATTAATCAATTAATCACCAACATCAATTCTGTGCGAGTCAAAAATGTGCACCCCAAATTAGAAAACATTCGGATGAAAGATTTTTGAAATACACCAGCTCTAAAACTGAAAGTTTGACCTGATGGTGGCGCTGCAGGAAAAGTCATATAATCACCACAACCAATAGGGTTCATACTCTTGTTATCATTAATGTTGTCAGTATATTTGAGAAGATGTGGAGGAGAACTATTCAAGATACATTCATTATAATTTAAAAAAAGGTTGAGCCTGATGGTGGCTCTAGAGAACAGGTCAATTATCAAAGGGTTTATTTATGTATTTGACAAATAAACAAAGTGCCTGAAAATGATTTTCTGGAGGCAAATATCCCTGGGGTCAGATTGACCCCAAGGGCGGGGTGGACTGGGACAAAAATGTTACATTATTAGCAGACACCATGTAAGCCATTATCAAGTCAGTGTTGCTCAACATGTGGCTCTTAATTTGAAATATTATTCCCCCAGAAAACCTTAAAAGGGAAAACTTTTTACCCCTTTTTACCTATTTCCTTTGGCGCTTTTGCAACTTCTTTAGACCCATTTTTTTGGCTACTTTTCATCCCAATAAGTTAACTTTTGTCCAATAAATTTGACCTCTTTTTTGCACATATTTGAAATTTTTCACTATTGTTTGCCACATTTTGCTCATTTGCTACCTTTTCTCATAACTTATATGGTTTCTTTATTTTCCCAATTTTTTGACCACTCTTGACTGCTTTTGGCCCATATTTGTCACTTTACCCTATTTTCTTGCCATGTTTTTGCCACTTTTGGCCCATATTTGGCCACCTGCTACCATGTCTACCTCCACTTGCTCGTCAAAAAAATAAAAATGACCACTTTGGGTCGACGACCCACCAGGACGATGCCTAGTATGCCAGATAGCCAGTCCACGCCTGCTTAAGGGTAAAAGGTATTAGTAATATTTGAAAATAATAGGAGGGCTAAAGAAAAATACCAAGACAATTTACCCAAAGAGCCTTTAAGTGGGCAGCTGCACATACAGGAGGTGTCTGAACAGGAAATGAATCACTGTGTGAAAGACTACCTTAAGATGTGAATAAAAAATGTCCCACTCAGTCCTGCTGCAAATGTATGAATAAATGAACAAGTGAACTAATTGTGCTGTGATTATGTATTATTTATCAGACAGGTGGTGATAATGACGCTGTTAAAAAGCAAAAACACATATTGTGTCGGATGGAAGATCTTGCTTTGATCTTTCAGAGGATTTCGTCATTTGCTACATCCCACAGTTTTTTTTTTGTTTTGTTTTTTTTTTGCCAATAATGTGCTTTTGTTGTGTAATGACGCCCCACCTAATCGCTTTGTCATTTTGCTGTATTGTTTGACTTGCTTCTCTTTCCAATTCTGATCCATTATCACAAAAGCTTCTTGTGTAGCGTAAGCAGGGTTTCTTGGAACAGTCTGTATTTACATTCCTGTTGTATAATATTTGTCCTGTCTTTGGTTTACTGTTGTTGCTGTCAGCCAAAACTCACATTGCCAGATGGATCCTGTCCCAAAGACATGAGGGAACACGCTGTAAATGATGGCATGAGGTCTGTCAAAGATCTCATTACGCATCTCATTTAAAAAAAAAAACATGGCACGCATTTAAAAAAAGAATACAGTGCTGTCCAGAGGTTGGCTCAATTATAATTGTAATTGCGTTTTTGATAATTACTTATAATTATGGCATAATTATAATTGTGATTTTAAAAATCTGTTATTGTTGTTGTAATCATAATTCAATTATAAAAGAAAATCGATGGATAAATAGATAGTCTCGAGATTCGCACCAACCACCATGTGTGTAACATATTCAAGAATGTAAAAATGATAATAGTAACATAACTGATAATACTGACTACAAAAATTTGCATTAATGCATCGTTTAATATTATACATTCTTGATAAAATCATATTCATATATATTTTGTATTGTCGCTGTGTTTTATAGCACTTAAAATATTTGTTTATTATGCACATTTTATTAATTTATTTTTTTTTTTTATTAATTTGGAAAAACTGTAATGCAAACTTTTGACCTGGCGGGGCGCAATGCTCCCCCTGTTCCCCCACAAACACGAGGATACCGAGGCATTTCTTAGCAATATACTTGAAAATTATTACTGCCACATTAGATAGCAAACAACAAAGTAATGTGTAGTGTTATAAGGAGGAATGGAGCGTCCATTGTCCTGCAGCAAAGTCTCTCGGGATGAGATTACGAGGCTCCAAAACAACGTTCAATGGAAACACGTTCAAAACACAATCATACTTCGTCGTAACTTTCAAAAAACTGTAATGAAACACAGCTATTGGTGAGGTTTTCTTTCACTCTTCCTGTTATTTTCTTTTCACTTATTCTTCTTAATGCAAACATACACTTTGTCCACATTAAACAATTGAACTCTTTCAAAATGCTATGGTAAGTGCTATGCGTTATCCGTGCTGTATTTGAGGCTGATTAAAAATAAATTGAACAAGTGCCGTCACCTTCACTGAAGAAACACACTTCCATCAAACGCTGATAAGAAACCGCCTCATTGTTTTGACACTTGATGGAAATGATAATGCTCTTCCTGGGAGACATCTGCGGGAACAGTCAAAGCCGTGATTATCTACACAGAGATGCACTACACGTGGAGCCCGTATTCCTTCATTGACTTTGGAGCAGGATTATTTCTGCCTGAGCGACTTCCTGCTCCGCTCTCACTTCACGCAGATCTGTTTTAGTTTTTTTAGTTTAGGGCAACACCCACGAGACATCTTGGCATTTGCTATTTTTTTTCCAGGATCATTCAACACTGCATGATTTTTGCACAGAAAAAAACCTGGAGTTTTTTTGTTCTTTAATCCTGGAGTGTAAACAAAGTAACAAAGTCTCAGTTTCATCATTTTGATTTAGATTTTCACCATCAAAGAGGTTTGTAGCGACAAAAAAAAAAAAAAAAAAAAAAAAAAAAAAAAAAAAAAAAAAAAAAAAAAAAGAGTAAATATCCATATAGTCTGCAATTTTACAAACAGACTTCTCATCACAAACTCTGGATCAAACTCAAGGCCCGGGGGCCAAATTTGGCCCTTTAGAGAATCAAATTTTAGATAAAGTTGATATTACAAAAAACATGAATCATTAAAATACCAAGTAATTCAGGTGTAGATACAGTATCTCAGTCCTTAAAAATCAATACATTCAATTAATATCCACAACATTTGCCAGGGTTCACAGTTTTCCCACGCTTTTATCACATGACTGTCATTTTTAATCCCAAATTGCTGAGAAATAAATCTATATTTTCCAAAACCCTGTAATTTCATTTAAATTGTTCCACTTTTTTTTTTCCCCCAAATTGAATAAAAATTGCTCACAAACTCAAGGAAATTTAAAGATTGGTTATTGCCTGTAACTTCCATTACTTTACATATATTTATAGGCCAGAATAATGTTGAAATTGCATTTTTTTTTTTTTTCCCGTATTAAATTTGCACTCCACTTGAGATCAAGCTGATCGTGGTCCGTATTTGGCCCTTCATTACAATATGTTTGACATCCCTGCTTTAGATCTAATGAGATTTGATAAACTCAAACAAAGCATTGAGTAAGATAAGCATTATTCATCATTAACACTTACAGGGAACAGCAGATAAGCTGTCATAATAGGTCAGTGTAGTTGATTTTAACTTATTAGTCAGTAATCATGGTTCAATGAGGAAAAAACCTTTAATATAGTGATCAAATGTGTTAATAATTTTACATTAGTTTAATTTTGTGTGAACCCACTAAGTTTAAGTTAAGACATTATTTGCAACCCTCTCACACCCTTTAATATTAGAATCAAATTTGTCATTTTTTGTTAATTTGTTTTTTTTAATTGCTAAAGAAAATGTGTTTTTTTTCTTCACATTTGTTTAGTTTTGTATCCTTTTAATTTGGTAATGCTGTTTCAAGAACAAAAAAAAAAGTTTAGGTTAACTAATTAACGCTGGAGTCGATGCTGCCAAGTTTGAACAGAGAAACATAAGAATGTTCATAAAATGATGAAGAAACTGGATTATTGCCATGGGAAAGTCTATTATTGAATTCATATGAAAGACTATTTAACATTAAACATTTACAACCAAAAATGTCTTCATTTCACAACATAGAAGCCTGACATCCCAGATCAAGGTCGAATAAAGACATTTTTGGTCGTAAATGTTCAATGTTAAATATTCATAGGTGGCCATACTGGATTTTTCAATATGACAATGTCCGTCAAGCATTTAATTTTAATTTAATTTATTGAATTTTTATTGACAGGGACCATGTGCATTAATCAGCATATGAAAAGATGCTTTGTACCAGACTTTAGCTCTTGGAGCTAGTTATTTCCATCTGCAGTCCCCAGTTAATGTCAAATAAGAATCATATTTAGAATCAATGAGGTCCAAAACCTTAGAAAATATTTTTAATTTTAATTATGTGACCATTGGTTGGCTCGCAACACAAAAACCTGCTTTTATATCTGTCATTTTGAACTAATATGGCACAGTTCATGAATTCAGCAGGTCAAAAACGAGAAGTGCACCAGATTTCATGCTTGTTGACAAATTTAAACAATCCCTCCTTAAAATCCCCCTAACAGACCAGACTAATTAAAAGAAAATGAGAATCACTTCAGCAGGTTTAAAAGACAATAAGAGTTGGCTTTAATCCATGTGTGCAGTAACAGTTTCTGCTTAGTCAAGCTCTTCTTGACTTTAAATAACAAATCGTACCATTCCTGTGAGAAACAGGCCTGTGCCGTGCACACGCTGCATTCACTTAGTCCAAATGTCAAGTCAGAAGTTGCAGACACAGACAAAACCTGGTATTCCTATGATGTCAGCTGGCTGATGGAGCAGAAATCCAATGTACCAACTCATCTCCACTGCCGGTATTGTAAAGCAGTCTGTGTGGATGATTATTATAACCAACAGGAACCTACTCACACAAGTACAGTAAAGTGTTTACACATATTCTTGCGGTTTGTGCGCTTGTGCTTGAGAAGAGGGAGACAACATGGAGAGAACATTTACATTTAGCATATTTTTTTCTTAGGCTCTATTCTAATTGGGTTGCAGCAGAAACACATGATCAATAGCTGCAGTACTTCATTGTTTACTGTAATTCTCTGTTGTGCTTGTTTGGACAACCTTAGTGCAAAATACTCAAGGAGCACAAGCCATCTGCTCCAACAATAAAAGCCGGTTCCTTTATATTTCTATATCAATAAAGATTTTTTTTTTACCCATAAAATACTTACATTGTTCACTTCAAAATACAATTTATTATTATACACTTACAAAATGTTATTAATGCAGAGATTTTCCCTCCATTTTCCACTCATTTACTCGACAAATTATCCTAATATGCTATTAACTATACCAACAGCGTATAATTATATTTAATTAAGAGTCATTTTACAGCAAATGTCATGTTTTAAAAGCTTTCAAATATTGTAATATTGTTTTTTTTTATTAGTTTCTACTAACTGCGTCAGTGAGTAGAGAGAGTGATGAAGCTATGAACAGAAACAGCATCGCTCTGCAGGCTTTGTGATACACATGTAAGCTCAGTATGGTCCTGTTGCCATGGATTTCAGCATCTCACACTTGTAGATTGCACACAATGTTAGGAAATCACAGGATTACAACCTGAAATGTATGGGGCGCTGATTGTAACGTTGTGCATGCTAAAAAAAACTGCAACTTTTTGCAACATTTAGCAACAAACCATATTTGAAAAAACATATGTGAATTTTTTTTTACATTACTTTTCACTAGATTTAGAGAAATATTTGAGAAATTTACTTTTCTTGTAAAAAATATTATGTCAATGTTAAATCTAAATGTTGAATCTAAAGCTAAATGTTAAATCTAAATTAGCTTTTATTTTGGTACGTCAGGTGAATTGCATATTAGTTAAATTTTTAGTTTCACTCGTGACATTTAGATTTAACATTTAACATTTATATTTAAATGTAACATTTAACATTTAGGTTTAATATTTAGATTTGATGTTGACATTATATTTTACAGGAAAAAAAACCCCCACAGATTTCAGAAATATTGCTGAAAATGTCATCAAAAGTAACAAAAAAACTCACATACGCTTTTTAAACGTGGTTTGTTGCTAAATGTTGGGAAAAGTTGCTGTTATATTTTAGCATGCGCAACTTTACAATTGGTGCTCCATAGAAATGCACCCCATTATACTGTATACAAGCTCTATCAAAAGATCATAGATTAAACTTGATGTTTTGTTGGCTTTATTTTCTGATCATTATGCCTCCACTGTCACCACATATGCAGTATGAAAATTACCACAAATATATAAAACAAAACACACGTTGAGCCTCTTATTAGGGTTGCTGCCTCTTCACTAACCCTCCTATTATGCTTGGGGTCAATTTGACCCCATTCAATGTTTATCATTCAAAAAATTATTGTTGACGGGTTTTTTTTTTTGCTTCATATTTCATGACTTTTCCTAATTTAATGGGTACAATTGAATAAGTGTAAAATTATCATAATGATATTTTTTTTGAATGTGCAGAACACATTGCACGCATTGGTGATTCTTCTGGGGGTCAATTTGACCCCAAGCTGTTTTATCTGTGTAAAACTTGTCTGTCTGTGTGCGTGCCCCATATTAACAGAGTTTGAGAAGATTGGGATGAAATATTTACAAAATACACTAACACTAAAACCAAAGGTTTGACCTGATGGTGGCGCTGTGGGAAAGTTCATATCATCACCACAACCAATAGGGTTCATACTCTTGTGGTCATTAATGTCAGAAAATTTGAGAAGATTTAGATGAAAACTATTCAAGATAAATTCATTCTAATTGAAAAGATTAGCTGTGATGGTGGCGCAAGAGAACAGGTCAAGGTTTCATTATCAATGCGTTTTTTTATGTATTCAACAAATAAACAAAGTGCTTTTTCTGATATTTTATGAAAATTATTTTCTGGAGGCAAATGAAATGTGAGTAAAATGTGTTGTAATGTAATATTTGAGGATAATAGGAGGGTTTAGTGTGTGACATTCAATTGCAGGTTTTTCCAACAGAAATGTGAACTTCCCTTTGATTCTGGGTGAATCACATACTGTATGTTCATTCATCAAATATTTTCACATTGGGCAAGAAATATTACAACTCTAGTTTTATCAAAACAAATCACAAGGGTACCGGAGGTATTTTAATAGGATGTCAAGTGCTCTGGGTGGATTTCACCACAAAACGTCTTAGAAATCTGCGGCTCTCTGACAGATGGAGTCGGGCAGATGGTTGAAACGTTCATATTTTGCTAAATAATGAGGAAAATGATGTGTTGGAAGGACGCCAAATGAGAGGACGTTGCTGCATTTCTGAAGTGTCTGTCAGGTTGAAAGACACGAAAGACTAAGCACCACAGAGCTGGGTTTTTTTTCACCTTCTACTCCTGTTTCTATTAAATCAAACAAATATGAGCCTATTGCGCACTTGAGTAAATGGGCATGTGGCTGAGCTGTGAATAGGTGAATTGCTATGAACTGTGGCTACAACCTTTCTACAATGTGATAGTGACAGAAAACCATCCACGAGGGAAATAGAGTATGTTATTTAATTTCCTACTGCAAATTTTGCCAGAAATATTTACAGAAAATGTAGGAGATTGTGACATTTAACCCCATATTACAGATTTTACCCTTGGGGTCAATCTGACCCCAGGGATATTTGCCTCTAGAAAACAGTGGCCAAAACTTGGGCAAATAAAGAGAAACCAGGTGGTATGTAATGGCAAAGGCTAGCTTTTATGAGCAAAGTGTGGCAAAAAAAGTAGAGGAAAAAGTGGGGGGAAAAGGTTAAATGTAGAAGAAAAAAGGAAACAAGTGGTATTTACTGGGCAAAAGTAAAAAAAAAAATTAAAAAATATAAAGAAAGAAAGGTCAAAAATTGGATAAAAGCATCTAAAAAAAAAAAACTTGCAAAAATGGACAAAAAAATAGGAAAACATGTATATTTATTGGCAAAATGTAGATAAAGTCTGAAAAAGTGTCAGACCTTTTTGATAATGGGCAAAAATGGGACAACAGAAATTGCAAAATGGCCAAAGGAAATAGGTAAACAGGGGCTAAAACGTTTCTCCCTTTTAAGGTTTTCTAGGGGAATAATAATTAAAATTAAAACATAAAGTAAAGAGCAAATCTGAACCCAGGAATATTTGCCTCCAGAAAATGATCTTTAGAAAATTGTTGACCAAGTTTCAGACACGTTTTACACAGCTTAAACAGTTTGGGTTCAAATTGACCCCAGAGGGACACAATTGTGTGCAATATGTGTTCAGCACACTGACAAAATATAACCATGATAGTATTAGGCTTTATCAATTGTACCCATCAAATTAGAAGTAATTTAATATGAAGCAAAAAAAATTAAAGTCAACTACTGTTTTTTGAATGATAAACATTGAATGGGTTCAATAAGACCACAAGAATAATAGGAGGGTTATAAAAAAGTTCAATTGTCATTTTTTCATCATAGATTATCCTTACTATTTTCCATATACCAGTAACGTGCCGTCAGGGTAGGCAAGGTAGGCTGTGCCTACCCAAGGGTGAATTGATATTTTGATTATTTGTTTTAATTATAATATAATTATAAATTATTTATTTTTTCATTTCCAATAGCCTACAGTACCTATAAGTTTGAAAGTGTCCGCATTTTGTGCGTTTCATAGCCCAAATTACAAAACAGCGCTATTTCCTGGAACGGCTGCCGTCGCTGTGAGGCAGGAGAAGGCCACGCCTCCTCCCAAAAGCACTCGGCTGCTCTGCCTCTGTTCACATAGCGTGTTTTTACGTGTTTGCGCATGCGCAGTCAGTTCCCCAAGATGACAACCATTTACGTCCAAAGGCAGCGTAGAGAGAACATAACCAAGCCCTATTCAAATTGGGATGTGTAAACATCAAAGCAGTCCATTGGGTCAAGCAGTATCAAACTAAAGGTGATTTACGGTATGTGTGTAGCTCACATACACATACAGTATCCATTTCTCTGTAATGTCCGACTGGTGGATAATCCAGCATTATAACTGATACTGTATTCAGCATTTGGCTTTTTTCCTTTCTGACAGAGCTTTTTACTAAACTCAAGAAATAAAAGAGGATATAGAATGTCCCCTGTGGAGAAAATGCAAATGCTAATGGCAGTGTAGCATCGTTATCGTGGCTTAATGATCATTACATTTTGATACTGCTGTGCTTGAGCTGAATAATTAGATGAGTAGAACGCAGTAGCGGTAGCTATTGCTTGTCATTTTCGACTTCCTGGGACACGTCATTAAAGTAATATTTTTGCAAGATGAATCTGTCATTATTATTTGGGAAACGTCCTCATCATCAATCGCACACTTTGTGTTTGTGCCGCACACATTTCTTCTTCAACCTGATCAGTTTATCATGTTCAATAAAGAAAAACTTGATCCAAATGACAAAGACAGCCCAACTGAAATACTTTTTTATATATCCTTTACAAGTAGGAATGAAAGGTGAATTACAATTGATTCATCTGCGAGTTGGAAATTACTTTAAAGTGCAGAAAGCATGAAAGATATATTTTTTACAAAGGCAACAAATATATAAAATAATTTATCAAACAAAACCTCAAATATTTAAATGTATAAAAATCAAAAGAGTAGAGTTCATTAGGCTTAAGGTTCACACTTGACGTCTTTATTACTGAAGGAAGGGCTGCATTCACATCAATCCAACTGGTTTGAATGGGTTGAATACATCCCATGGTTTCCATGGAAACGCAGACTTCTGTTTTAAGGTGCCATCCCGTAGTAAGATGGCTGATAGTAGCGTCCATGTTGTGCCCATTGTTTCACAGTCCCATTTCTCAATTCCTGCTATGTGCAATATCATATAAAGGGATATTTACGATATGCAAACACTAAAGCAAAAGCTTATATTTAGCTTTTAGAATAACTTGAGTATTATCATGATTTTAGGCTAATGTTACAATGAAAGCAGAATAAGTTTAGTTTATTTATATATATATATATATATATATATATATATATATATATATACAGTATATATATATAATAGTTTATTTGTTTATGAAAATAATATTGAAATACATTGAATAAGGGCTTATAGAATTTAAAAACATACATTTAAATTGTATTTAGTATTTTTAAAATTGGATTTATTTGCTCTGGAAATTGTATTTCATTTGGAAACTTCAATTCCACTCTGAAATTTGAAAGAAAATTTCATTCTATTCAGTTTTCACTTTCGTCAACGGAACTAAATCAGAATTTAGAGAAATATAATCTATAATTTTAGCATAACAGCCAACAGTTGAAGTCTTGCGACATCCATTGTAGTGATGCTTCCGTTTGTTTTGCAGCTTATGCATTTGTATTTTTCTCGTTTGCGTTTGTGTTTTTTTTGTATTTAAAGTATAAAAGACATTTCTGACACAAAATAGTTCAGTTGTTCAGCTTCATAGCGATCATTCAGGTGCATTCACTTGATGGGTTGTGTACTGTTTTAGTGATAGTGAGATGTGTTGGCTGAGTCACTCACACAAAGTCTTACATCAGTACCTTCTAATCCTTTTTCACCTTCAGTTTGACACGACTTCAAATGAATTCCCTGCTTTCCCTTCTTTTTTATTCAAAGTGTCTGATTCTTTGCCTTCAGCATTTTGGTTTTCAATTGAACTCAATTATCTGTTACAAAGCTTTGGTTTCCTGTGCCAGAAATACGGTGTTTTAATTGAACACTTTAATAAATTCAACTCGATGTATCACATTTATGCAGACATCAGCGTTATGGTTGAAAGACATTATTAGGCCAGGCTACAGGACTCAAAACGCCACTCACTTTGTTTTTGTTGTTGCTGTTGTTGTGTACACTAGTTAAAATCGCTACTTCTCTGTTATTTGTGAACGGATCGGGCTGAAATTTGGTGCGTACAAACTATGGATGTGTACGCATCGACGCTCGGAGCTCGATTTTTCATTGTTGCCCTGGGGGGCCCCAAGGGGCAACAAAAGAAAAAAGAAAGTCAATTCCTCATTTCATTGCAAGTCAAATATTAGAAAAGTTAATGGTACCAAATTATTGGCACATACCAATACATAAATGGGGCCCATTACCCCTTATGTGCCACGGGGGCACCAGGGGGACCCCAGGGGCCCTATTTTTTTTAAAATGACTACTCCTCCGTTAGTTCTTGTTAGATTGTAATGAAGTTTGATATGAATACTCTATGAATGAATATGATGAGATGCTCGGAGCCCTTTTACTGGGGCCGGGGGCCCATCCCCCATTTCCGGTAATTTCAAAATTTATGGGAACATAGTCGTGTGATATATCGTTTCAAAGGTAATTCAACGTAAACTATGCCGTGCACAATTCGATTAGGGGCCCGACGAGTCCGGGGACCCACCCACTTTTTTGTGTACTTTGTAGATTTTGCTGTCAATTTGTGTGTTTTGAGAGTTGTTTTGTGTATTATGTTGGGCTTTATATTCCTTCAAACTTCTTGAAATACAATTTTTTGGTATTTGTTTTGGGGGCCGCACAAAATTAGATCAAGGCCCATACTTGGAGTTTGCGGGAAGGTAGTGATCAAAAGTTTTCATTGAAGTTTTCACAAATTATTTCGAAAAAATGTAATTATTATGTACATAATATACAAGTATTTAAGTGCCACAGTGACTTGGAAATTATAAAAACGACAATTTAAAATTCAAAGGTTCACAAAATAAAACAAAATCAAGAAAAAAGGTTTTTGCAGCCGATGACATTTGACCCTCCTGCTTCCCGTAGCAGCTCAGAGCTTTGTTTGGCGGACGTCGCGGGTGCTCCGTAGTCTGTTGTTTGTAGTGATGCACTGAGAAAACCAGCTGACTGGAACAGAAAACAAGCAAACCCTGCGCTCAGTATGCACTTGTCTGAATATAAAGCAGTGGATAGAGATCTACTCGCCCTCCTCCCCTGCGACAAAAATCGGCATCCACCGGCCACTGGAGCACGTAGACATTCAACGAAGGCAGAGTTACGTTGTGTGAGACTTTTAATGCCATAATCTACGTTGTTGGACTTTTAAATGCTTTTAATCCTTTTATTCTATCCTAACTGTTGACTAAGTTAGTGATGTCCCTCCATGTTTAAGTGTATCTCCCATATTAAAGCACATGTATCGAGTGTTGTATGACATCATGTAGAGCATCATAAATAATAACAACTTCACTCTCTCATTCTGTAAGTTACAGGAGGTGCTAAACATTTTAAGCTGCATTTTGGATTTATTTTGGCAGGTCCGTAATACATCTTTCAAAACTTACGTTACAGAAATGAGAACAATAAAAACACATTGGTACTTTTATTTCATTCCTTATTTGTGAAGCGAAACTCGAGACGTTTTATATATATATAATTCTTTTTTTTTTTTTTTTTGCTGCGTCCTGGCAAGATTCTCAAACTGCGTTTATGCCTGTGCTGCCAGTTGCCTATGTCTGCTATACACCATCTTTTAATAGAGCATGCAATTAAAATTCACTACATACCCTTTAATGAACAAAAAAACTAAATCGGACCTACGCAGCCACATAAATCACACAATAGATGAAAACACAACAGACACTCTTTACATTTATGTTGCTTCAGTTCGTCACGACATTCCTTCTGAGTTCCAACTAAAGCACCAACGCTAATAAGAAAATACATGATGTAAGCATAAGGTTCGACACATGACAGCTTAAAGGTTTCCATTCCCTGGTTTGAAACCTGTGACTCACTCCTCATATCTCAGATGTTCTTCAAACAGCTCCATCAGTGAGTTCTCATGGTTTCTTTCTTCATAGAAAAAGTGGTAAGTAACACACTGTGGGCTTTTCATTTGAGCAAGTAAAGACAGAACTAAGTATGCACCATTGACCCGAAAGTAAAACTCGACAAAGGTTATGAAAATCTAGAAGATAAGCAAACATCCCCAGCCGACTCATCCTTTGTGGTGGTGGTTGTGTGTATTTAAAAAACATGCTTTCACCTCTTCTTCCCTGCAGGAAACCATTAACCGGCTAATGAACACTGTGAGATTAATTCAGACAGCTTGCTTATCCAGCTCAAGAAATACTTCAGGGTACAATTTCATTCTGTAGCACTGGGGTTATGTAATAAAGAATGCTTTTCAGTATTCAGTTATTCTCAGTCAATTACCGGCTGGATCGTTTTTTCTCATCATTGCTGGAAAATAGTAAAGATTGCATCTGTTTGTTTGAGTCTCTGATGCGGCTGAGAGGAACGTTTATAATAGGAAGTTTAAGGAAGATAGCAGCAGGAAACCTACAGGCGGTGACGTTATTTCACACTGTTTTCAAACGGCCTTCACAACTTCTTTCTTTATACAAAGTTTCAGATTTGTGTCTTTGATTCTGCAAAGAAATATTTGCAGTTTCCAAAAATAAGATTTAAACTTTGATCGCAAGGATATGAATAACATATCAGCCAATATTCTGGGGACAGCGATACCCTGAAACTACCAGAGTGGACCTCAGGTCACTGCTGTATTGCACGATGCTGCAGGTGATTATATGAAAAATGCATGTGTTTGATGGATTTCCATGTCTTTATTGCAAAAGCAACTACCCTTAAATTGCAGCTGCGTTTGTCCTTCAAGACGAGTTGATTGACATAAAACCTGCTGCTGTGGTGGCCTGTATTGTTGCCACGGCAACATGAGATCTTTTTATTTTTTTTATTTATTTTTTTTGGTGGTTTTTAGTTTCCTTTTCGCCGAAGCAAAGGAGTCTTTCCAATGAATGTTGCTATGAATGTCAGAAAGTGCGATTATGAGCCACAGCGTAGTGCTGATACACACACACACACACACACACACACACACACAAACACACAAACACACACGAGTGTCAATAGAAATCCAACCAGTTAATTTATAAAGAAGGTGTCAAGAAAATAACTTCCAGAAAAATACTACCAGACCAGCCCACTACATTATCAGCAGACACCATGTAGAAGCCGTGATTAAGTTAGTGATGCTCAACATGTGGCTCTTTATGTCTTAATTTTAATTATTATTCCAGCAGAAAACATTTTGCAACTCCCTTTGTCCCATTTTTGCCCTTTTTCAAAAAGTTCTATACTTTTTTCAGACTCTAGCTACATTTTACCAATAAATGTCCATTTTCTTAATATTTGGAAGTTCTTTTTGACACTTGAATCCAATTTTTGTCATTTCTTAAATTTTTTGGCCACTTTTCATGCAAATAAGCTAACTTTTGCCCAATAAATACCACTTGTTTAATTTTTTCCCCTACATTTTGTCTCTTTTTGTTCCACATTTTTCCATTTTTACGCTATTGTTTGCCACCTTTTGCTCATTGTTTTTGGCTACTCTTGACTGCTTTTGGCCCATTTATGTCACTTTACGCTCTTTTCTTGCCACACTTTTGTACCATTTTTGGCCATGTCTACCTCCACTCGCTTGTCAAAAAAAAACACGTAGTGGACCGGACCACCAGAGCAATGCCTGGTTCACCAAATGACCAGCACACCCCTGGCTCTGCTGAAAAACCAGTTGTGATTCAGGTTAGTATCGTCGTCACTCTGCTTTTCATTGTTAACCCTTTGAGGGAAAGGTCAAAATGAAGAAATACCTATACTGAGAGAGTGACCGGCGCCGCTACATTTGACACCATTAATGCATCATTACACAGACTACATTTTATCAGTCTCCACCTATTACAGTATCTCTTTCATCGTGAAAGTTCAATTTTATTACTTCAGGCAGAACTAATGGGGAGCCACCAATTTTTAGTCTGATACGATGTTCAATCCTGATTTTGGATTATCATCTGCAGCAGGTAAACAAATGGTTCTTTTGTAGGTCGACAGCGTTTGGTAAAAAGTAAAACGATATGGTGAGTAACAGTGATTATTTGGTTGTGAATACTTATCTGTTTGAGCCAAAGAGGGAGAACAGTGAATCGTTACATTCTAGTGATTCCGAGGATGAAAATGCCCCACAGCGCTTCATGTTCAACTTACTTTTGTTAAGACTAAACAGCATGAAGTCATTGTAAAGGTTAGGGATAACAAGGTAAAACAAAGATCAAGTGCGCCAAAACCTATCTTTAATAAAACAGCTTTGAAAAAACTAAGTAAATCAAAGAACTGATGACACAACAACATGAACCAATATTCTTATCTTATACAGAAAATCCGAGGCTTGAAATCTTCCAATTGTTTCAAACTAACCGCATGCATTTTTCTCAAAAAAAAGTTTTTTTGTTTTTTTTTTTTTCTTTCCTGCATAAATGTCACAATGAATGCCCTAGTGTTACCAGTAGCGCCCAACATGTTTATGTATTGTTTTTGAAACAGATGCTCTCACCATTCAAAAAGGTTCCCCCAAAGGAGCCACAAAGATGTGGGTTTATTCCTGTCTGTAAATGATGCAGCTGTCAAAACCTCCTGGCAGGCCGAACACAAACGTGGGAATTAGTTGTTGTGTGCACCACATGTTGTTGTTGACTGAGTTAAGCTAAAAAAAACGTTGCATTTATATCGAGAACCTTGAAAATGCATAACAAAAGCCAGCGTTTTGTTTCCTGTATACATCACAGTGTTTAACACAAAACCTGCAAAAATGCATGATCTTGTGAATAGACTTTTTATAGAATCCAGTGGTGACACAGCAGGAACAATTCGCCATTTACTCTGACTATTCAAGACTCGAGAATCAATACTTTTTTTTGCCATTTGTGCATACACTAATTGTCAACACACATTTAAAAGGACACAATTGATAATAAAAAATTAAAAAAAACACAATATATAAAAATACAATATATATAACATTGTTTGCTGGGAGGGGATGCAATATTGTATGAAAAGTTGTGAGAGAACAGTTCTAATCAGGTAAGATTAATCACAATGTACTACACTTGTGATCAAAACACCTACAGAGTCCCTCCCTGTATCCACTCCCCCCGATCCTGTCCTGCTAAACCAGTGGTTCCAAACCTTTTTTTCGATCGTGACCCCATCTTTATAATTACTTTTTGATCTTGTTTTTTATACTATGTAACAAATGGACCAGGATTAGTGCACATAGGACTCTATTCCAGCCTGTCATTGCCCGATCCCGTTAGATCTCGGAAGCTCAGCAGGTCTGGGCCTGGTTAGTAGTTGGATGGGAGACCACTGAGAATTCCAGGTGCCACAGTGGGGTGGCAGTCACCCAGTGGGATCTGTCATTGTGCCCTTGGGCAAGGCACTTCACCTACATTGCCTAGTATGAATGTAGTGTGTGAGTGAGTGTTGGTGGTGGTCGGAGGGGCCGATGGCGCACTATGGCAGCCTCGCTTCCATCAGTCTGCCCCAGGGCAGCTCTGGCTACAATAGTAGTTTACCACCACTAAGTGTGGAGTGAAAGAGTAATGCCTTAATTCTGTAAAGCGACTTTGAGTGTCTATGATAAAGCGCTATATAAAACTGATGCATTATTATCATTATTATTATTATTATTCTCCCATGTGCATAAGTCCAAAAAGCGCTGCAAGCGGTGCCGTTTTTGGCTGCTCGCTATTCTTCCCCTGTACTTAAGTCAGTCACTGCACGCCTCCATCCCAATTATGTACTTTGGGTGGAGCAGCCCCGAAATGTGGGCGGTCCCATTCAAATCTTGTCTGCGCGTATTCTCCTGTCTGCTTAAGTGCTTTTCCTCTTACGCGCTGCCAAACCTGGAATAAGTGCAGAGCCCCAATAACTAGAAACATCATATTGTACTAGAAATATGGACTTAATTACATTTTAAGCCACACAGACTTGTGTGTCGTGGAGCGGCAGCTGTGATCACCCGAGTTGCGCCTCAGCTGTTGCTGCTCGATAAATGAAACTCTGACAGACGCAGATTTCTGTCCACGTTGGTCACAGTGATGTCCAACGTAAAGCATATGACAGTAAAGCTGTCATATGCAGAGGTTGGTGAAATGCGCATGAGACAGTGGATACCAGAAACTGTTCCCACACACATTTAAATGAGGCTCATCTCGGACTCGCTCACATCAGCTCCATAAGGCATTAAACAATTTATATTTAAAACTGCGTATTATGAAGGAAGCCAATGGTTTTGTTTCACTGCAAACATCTCAGGACGCTCTGCGAGGTTGTTTCCTTGAACCTGAAGCGCATCACACTGTCACGCTTAAGAGCAGGTACCGTATTGGTGACAGATGATGATGCGCTGATCATTTCTGAATGCAGGGATGGAAAATGTTCATGAAATCAGGCTTTTCACTCAAACAAATGTTAATTTATAATTGTATGAGCAGGATTTGGAGACCTTTTAAGTGTGGCTCAGACAGAAGAATGTGGCAGATCCTCTCACACTGCAATAATCTGATAAATAATCTGATCAAATCAACCTCTTACTTATTTATGTTAATGAAGGCGTTTCAAATTAAAAGTGTACTTTATGATTTTCATGGATTCTAATGACATTCACAAGCGTTGGGAAAACTCCATGTTTCGTGATTTCTTGACAACCCCCGAAAAAATGACATCATGGCCCAGTCCGCCTGCTTCCCTTCAGTCCGCCTTCATTCACAGACTACGCTATTTGATCTACTTACATGTGGTGGGCGTGTCAGCAACCTGGACGGGAGAGAGAGAGGTGCGTAACTGCAGGTGTGCAGAAAAGCACTTAAGTCCAGAAGGTTTATATATGAGAAAGTGAAAGTAAACAATACAGTTGTTTAATTTTATGTAGTGTTTTAATTTTTAAAAATTAAATTACATTTTTTAATTAGTAATTATTTTTTTAACACATTCCAGGTGACCCTATTTGAATTTCAGGCAACCTAACGTAGGGCCACGAACCCAAAGTTGAAAAACAGGGTGCTAAACACATGCACCTTTCTCACAGGTATGGATGACAGGATGAAAGCCAAGACTTCAGGGGTGGTGGCAGATGATAATAATTCAATGCTTGAAAAGTCATGAGTTTAAATCCAGGAATGGATTCAACTGGATAGGCTAAACTCCCTTATTCCTAAAGGACAGTATTGAAGGTTATGTGTGATGATGGATAAATGAGAAATCTTTTTTTTATTTTTTTGTCTGTGTTTAACTTTTTAAAGTCACAATGTTAAGCTTCGAGAGGTTTCTAAAATCCTCACTCAGGTCGATAGGCAGCTGAGACCATTTAAGGTCGCAGTAAAGAGAAAAAGTAACTGAACCAGAGAAAATAGGTTCTCACCCAAAGGTAGAGTGTATCTTAAAAAAAACGGCGTTAGATTCACTTATCCTGGGATGACCTGCGCACAAACACACAACCTGACTACTAATCCCCAGGTTCACGTTTGCACTCTTTGAAGCCTTTTGTTACAGCCTAGATTATCAGGGCAAATTAGTGTCCATTTGTTCTCCATCTCTGATCTTTGTTTCTTATCCTTTTCCTCCTCACGATCGGTCCCTCAGAGACCTGTTCTTTTCATCGTAACTGTTTGATCTGAGCCACTGTATTCTAGTCTGCAGAGGATGACACTGGGAAAGAGGGCGAAAAAGAAAAAAAAACGTTCTTTTGTTGTATCACAATGCCCTTTTTTTTTCTACTGATGGATGTGTAATGGCCAGAGTAATTATCACTCCGTTTGATATGCTTAAAGCTGCAGGAGACCAAACATTTTATCAGATTAATCCATAGTGTAGGCCTCATAGATCAATAACTAGAAGATTTGAGCTTTTTTCCAGTTATTGTCATTGTCGGAAATGTAGTGCGCATTGCATTGTGGGATCTCCAAACCATACGCGTAGTTTGCAGAGGAGTAGGGGCAGGGGGAGCATTGCCCCCCTTCCATAGTCAAAAGTCTTCATAACAGTTGTCCCAAATTCATTCGAAAAACCACAATTCTTAATATAATGTAAATAATGTACAAATATTTTATGTCCCTTAAAACAAATTGACTGTACTAAATATATAAGGATTATTTTTTTGTAGAAGCTTTCAGTAAAATGCTCCCAAACTTTTGAGACTTTAGGTTGGTTCTTCTTCTGTTGTGCAATTCTTCTTCACAATGTAAATGGTGAAGCGCCACTGCACCCAGCAGTTCATGTATGGTACTGCAGCAAAAATGAAGTAGAAAACAGCAGCTGGCCTGATTTTATCATGAATTTCATAACATTAAATGACGAGTTGAAGTAAAGTTTTGCAGTCAATATTATCAATTGTTACTAATCATTTTTGCATTATTATATGCGTTACACATTGTGCGTGGCGTGAATCTGGAGACGGTCTATATATTTAATTCTATTCCGAAACTAACAAAAATGGAGTAAATCATGGCAAAGAAACACATGAAACCACAAGCTGTGTTTCCAATACAGATTTTCACAAAATAAAAGCAATATTTCTATATGTCGACAAAGCATAACGTAACAACAAAGCAAATTTTGGGCAGGAACCTCGATACCCCCGTGAAATCTCATCCCGCGTGACTTTGCTGCAGGAAGTTGGACGCTCCAAACCTCCTTATAACACTCTGCATTACTTTGTTGTTTGCGGTCTAATGTGGCACTAATAATGTTTTAATATAATACTAAGAAATTTCTCGCTCTCCATTTCTGTCCACACGTACAACGCCATGTTTTCTCAGAGCAAAGTGGTCATGTGACCAGGTACGTCACGTCGTGTGACGTGCGAGAGAAAAAAAGTGTTTTAGTCTAATTTTCAAGGGTAATGGAAACACAGCTACAGACAAGTATCACTACATTGATTGTAGTTTTGGTCGATTGGAAGATGAGGACTTACCTGGGTTGAAATCCACAATGAGAGCGGGAACAAGTAAACTTCACACAGAAATATCCTCCCGGTCTCTACCTCAAGAATCAAACCAAAGACATGGAACTGAGACAGAAATGCTAACCGTTCCAGGAATTGTGTAATTGTGAATTCTGTAATTGTGCTTCGGATTTAATCTGAAAATGAAGTCCAAACCTGTCTGTGTATGGAAACATCTCCTTAAAGAGAGCAACACAACTGCAGCTTGTTCATCTCTGACATCTTGGCCCAGACCCAACAATTAGTGGCATCACTGCTGCCATTAGGGACACATTTAGTGTCCAAAAATACATGAAGAACAGAGTGGGTTTCCTCTGCAGCGATGCATCCACAGCTGCTGCTGCTGGCCTACAGGTGTTGTGAATTAGGTTTAATTATGCAATGGGCTCCACCATCTGTGAGAAACCTCACTCATGCACATACGGTTAAAATCCTTAAAATCAAAACATACACATTAAGTTTTACCCAAAGATTAAATAATGCGAATGAGTTAAAAATAAAATCATAGTTTCTGTAAAATGGATGGATGATAGGGACACGGAGAGAGATGATTGGACTTTAATGGCTCCACCTGTACATATCGTGCCGTCTTTTATTGTAAGTAAACAGCTGTTTTATGAAGAGCCGGGCAAACAGACAACCCAGTATGATGTTAAACAGCTTGTCCCTCAGACCGTCAGGAGCCTGTCGTTATTGAATACCTGCCTGCCAACATTACACACAATGATCCCATGAGATTTTCCCTTTTTTTCACATCCAGCAGATGAGCTTCCAGCTGGAGCTACTGCTGTATCTGCATGAACAAAGTGATGGGGGTGGAAAAAAAAAAAAAAACACTCAATTTAAATTAGACATTGGACAAAAACAGAACTGCTCTTGGAACCTCCACCATGCTTTTACTACGGCTCTCATTTGGTGTTGAGTGGCCAGTGAAGCCCCCTGGTGGTCAACTGGGACAAAAGCTTAAGAGCAAGTGATTGAGGTCAGTTAAACAATCCCCATCAAAATAGTTTTTAATATATATATTCAGTCATCACAATTGTTCAATTATACATTTGTACAAACCCTTCATTTCTAATAGCTGCTTACAGTAGTGCAAGGGTGCCCACATCTAGTCCTTAAGAACCCCCTATCCTGAATGTTTTAGTGGCTACCCTGGATCACATACAGGGTGTGTATGTATCATGTGTATTTGGTACAATTTTGCAGGTAAGGCTTTTTTTTTTACTTTTTTTTTCTTTTGCAAGGTTGATGGCATTGGTTTATTCTGTTAAAGAATTTACTTTCACTTGTCACTGAATCACTGTATCAGCTCTGACGATTGGTTGACACCACCTTAACACCCGATCGACCAAGGAGGTAATATTTTCACCAAAGTTTTATCGTTTATTTATTTGCCTCTTAGCAGCGTTACTTGAAAAGCACATAATTAATTTTGACAAACATTTAACCAAAGATAGAGCTGATGCAGTGACAGATTCCATTACATTTTGGAGGAGACCCAGGTCAATATGCTGATTATGGATCAGTTTTAAAAATTAAAAAAATCCCTATCTGATATAATTTGTCAAATTTCAAAATGCCATATGTTGGTTCGTAATTGACCTCTCAGTTGGTTCCTCAATTATCCCACCGAGTTCAATTCAAATCAGATCTGGATTGCACATTTCAACACGATTTTTGGAAAAGATGGTGGGTGTTCATTTGGACCTACTGCATTCAATATCAAATCAAATCAGTCTTTAATTATAAAAAGCACTTTTCATACAATAAAATGCAGCTCAAAGGGCTTTTACAAAGATAAAAATAAATAAAACATCCACCCCGTACAAACCCTGTCCACCACACACAGACACACAGGTTAACACAGGTTAAAATAAGGACAATAGCAATGTGGCACATGGCACATAATAATGGGGATATAAATTTCATCCAAGCCTTTAAAGCACATGTGCCAAACTCAAGGCCCGGGGGCCAAATCCATCCCTTTCGACCATCCAATTTGGCCCGCAGCAGAAAATAAAAAAGACAAAAAAAATAAGAGTTATTGTGTAAATTACCAAATAATTCCAGATCTCTCAGCCCTTCTAAATACACAAATTCAATGAAACTCCACATTATTTGGAGGATCACAATTTTCTCATGCTCTTATCACATGATTGCAGTCATTTTACATCTCAAATTGTTCAAATAACTACATTTTCCTCAAATTATTTCACATAATTACCCCCAAATTAAATAAAAATTGTAAAAAAAAAATTTAAAAATCAATAAAATTTAAATTTAAAACCCTGCAGAGAATGATAATGTCACTTATTGCCTGGATAGTTATGTATTATTTATACGTCAAAGTGCAAATTTGGGGAAATTAATATTGATAATGCTTAGTTTCCTGCCTAAAATCTGCCGCCCACTTCAGATCAAACTATTTTGTATTTGGCCTCTGAACTAAAATGACTTTGACACCCCTTGTTACGGCTGGTGCCTCATGGCCTCTCAGCCTGCCCTTCCTCCTCTCTCCTAACACACCTGACTCATATCAGCAATCAGGTAGGAGAGGGGGGAGGAGCTTATAAAGGGCTGAGAGGCTCAGAAGGAGTAAGGCACAACAACTGACCAGCAGCAGACATGAGGGGAGAGTTCTTCAGCGCCCCACATGTCTGGGATGACGGCCCCTTATAGGGTTGGCCCAGTGTCCTCCCTACTTTTGTTCAGTTTGACCAGGGTCTCCAGTCCCTTTTAGCTTGTTCTGTTAATACTTTTAGGATTTTGTTGATAAATACTTTTGATAAAGCTTTGATTTCTGTGTGGCGTCCTGTTTATGTTGCGGCCCCTCAAGCCTTGATATGGCATCCGAGAGGTGGTCGTAACACCCCTGCTTCAAAGTGTGAAGGATCACTGATCCAGACAATTGATAATATCCGGTAGTGTAAAAACTATCACCAATACAGTTATTAAACAATGTATATCAAATAGGAGCAGTAACACTTGTGGACAGCCAGAGGAATTAATAAATGCAAACTCACAAAGAAGACTTGTAGACTTATGGGGCACATGAGCAAACTGCCCTGCCTCAGCGCTTGTTGCCATAGCTACCATCTATCCATCC
This sequence comes from Gouania willdenowi, assembly GCF_900634775.1. Taxonomy (NCBI): domain Eukaryota; kingdom Metazoa; phylum Chordata; class Actinopteri; order Blenniiformes; family Gobiesocidae; genus Gouania; species Gouania willdenowi. The sequence continues at coordinate 9,050,705 of NC_041064.1, read as the reverse complement.
TGTACTCAGTTTATTTTATCTGTTTTTCTTTTATTCTTTCAGTGGAGAAACATGACTTGATGGAGCATCTTTGGGCTTGTGTGTACATATGTATGCATGACTTTTATATGTGTGTCATGCTGCTCTTTCCCATCTGTTCCTCTGTTAGTCATGTTTATGTTCCATTTATCTCACACCTACGTGATTGTTTTTCTCCTCACTGGGTAAACAAAGTTCATATATGTTTTCAAAAATGTCCTTTTCTCAGCATATGTACACATAATACAAGATGAACTGTGCAATAAACCAGTGGTTCACAATTCTTTCAGCCCGCGACCCCCAAAAATAAAGGTGCCAGAGACCGGGGACCCCCACTGTACCTGAAAGTGGTTGAACACAGACATGAACATTGAATAACAGTCATGTGGAGAGAGTGTCATCTATAAGGGGGAAAAAAGCAGAGCTTTTTGGGTCCCATTCATAAAGTCAGCAAAATGATGAATTTTGAATTGTTGAATGAATCTGTTAAAAGCACATTAATTAATTCATCGGAATAATATCCACTGTTATCCAGGAAGTTTATTATGATTTGCACCCTAGTAATCACAAATAAAATGGGTTAAACGTGACCAAAACTGGTGGGAAACACGGTGAAGGGATTTTAAAAACCAAAGAAATTGATTCAAAGTTGCAATTTAGAGTGGCCAAAAATGGGCAGAAAAAGTGGTAAAAAGGGTTCAAAGTGTCAATATTGGCTTAAAAATGGCAGAAATGGGGGGAAGGGGGTTTTAGGTCATTTAAAAATTAGGAACAATTAGTTCAAACTGGCAAATAATGGGCATGACAAATTGTGAATGTGGTTTAATTGGCAGAAATAAGCATGAAATATGGTGAAATTGACAACAATGTTTCAACATATGTGACATTAGGTGGAAAAAGTGGGTGGAAAGTGGCGAAAATGTCTTGAAAGTTGAAAAAATGTGCAGGAAGAACATTGAAATTTGATGGAAAAGTGGCAGAAATAGGAGTAATGCAGCATAAATGCATTAAAAGGAGCACAAATATGGCAAGGAAAAGTGATGAAAATTGGTTAAAATATGGGCAAGTTTGAAGTAGTAAAAATATGCAAAAATGGGCTCAAATTGTTTCTTATATATATATATCTTGTTTCTTGAAGGCATCTGACGAGCCCCTCCCAGTGTCTCGCCACCACAAATGCAGTCCTGATCCCAAGGTTGAGAACCCCTGCAAAGCCCTACCAGTGTGTAAAACAACATTAAAAGCACTTTGTAGCTTTTAGTACACTTGAAAATCGAAATCAATGGATGTGTAATCTTCACTTTTCTTTATCATTTGTTATTCGTTCATTGCCATCAGTGCAGCTTAACGGCATCACCTGTTTTTCATTTACCATTCGATGAACTTCTTCCCGTGCAGTATTTTTGCTACTGCATTGATTCGTCCTTCAAACCGAGCACTGCAGGGCACATGATGAAAGGCAGGGACAGGCTCACAAAGAACGGCAACAGGAGAAAACTTGTTGGTTATGTAAAGAACTGATGGAGAAAAAAAAAAGTTGTCCACCACAGCCACACAGTTGTATATGGATCAGAGTGTAAAATAAAAAATCTACTTAAACATTTAGCACACTGGGAAATAAATATATTGAACGAGTCCAGTGATGTGTGCATGTCTTGCAGAAGGAGAACAGTGCACACATGGGGCTGAGGATCGGTGGATGTGAGGCATCAGTTGGAAAATGGAGGTTCTCAGAGGGAATAAAACAGTAGGTTTATACCATTGTTTGATTGATTTCTTTTTTACTGCAATTCTATTATTACTCAGGCTTGTTTCTAACACAGGTAGGAAATAATAATTCACATGTTTGAAATGATAATGCATGGTCACATATACTCCAAATCAGTTTTGGTCAAACCTGCAGTGCTCCTATTAAGCTAATTTAATTGTGAATATATATCTACAAATTAAAAATGTACATTTGGAATTTGTAGATATTTGTCTTCGTCATTGTCTTGTATGTATGTTGCAAAGTGAAATACAAATTTAAAAAAAGGATATGCAATATGTTACCTTGAGGTTCCCAACCTTATTTTTGGATCGTGACCGCATTTTTATATCTTTTTTATTTATGGCAACTCCAAAAATTTTTTTCCTATAATTACTTTTTGATAACTATATATATATATATATTTGTTTTTTTTTTTTCTCTTTTTTGATACAGCATTTTATTTGAACTAGATTTATATTTGAGAAAGTGAAAGTATATAATACAATTGTTTAAGATTGTGTGTTCTACTTAAATATGGAATATATATATATATATATATATATATACGGTATACTGCATATGTTTTAATCAGTAATTATTTTTAACACATTCCAGGTAACCCCATTTAAAAGTTTCCCAAACTGTATTTTTTCAATCAAAACTGTCTTTTTGCACTTGGTTATAACTTAGAAGAATATTTCCTATTGTGGTAAATGTGTGTTTTATATTGAGTTACAAAATTGCGGTTGAAACCCTTTTATACACAAAGTTATTTATATTAAAACAGGTTGATTGAATTCTTTGGGGGTTTTTTTTTTTCTTTTTCTTTATTCCTTTCTTCTTTTCTTGCTTCATTTTTCTTACTTTTTTTAGATTTAAATTTAAGGTTTACATTTAACATTAAGATTTAGATTTAACATTTACATTTTAGATTTAAATCTAAATGTGTATTAAATTTGAATCCCCTGGCTGTCTCTTCTACCAGGGAGGCATTTTAGGTCCTTTTTTGCTTTTTCTGAAGATGAATTCGACTTTTATAACTAATGTGCTGCTGAATTTGTACAAAACCCAATTTTTTTTTTTATTATGTGCAAAGAAATAGAATTTTTAGAAGATGAAACAAAACTATTGTCACCGATGCAAAGTGGCCTTTTTATAGCAACCGCAGAACTGCAAACAAAGATGGACCATTTAGTCATTTAATGGAAAACACCTGAAGATGACATTTATTAAATAAATAGGATGGTATAAGAGTTGAGGGTTAGGCCTGATTCAGCATGAGGCTCTTTTATTTTTCTCTCCTGAGCACAGTTAACCTTTGCAGGTCGAATAGCCTTACGTTGAATATGTTGATGAAATTAGCCTTTTTAGATGCGGGGGGCCGCCGTGTTTTTGTTGTGGATTTGTGAGTCAGGTACAGCCCACGGGCAGATGGTGGTCGGAGCCATGCATTAGGGTTTTGCTTGATATTCATCAGGAGAGATGGCTTCTATCATGACGTATTCAAACGACGAACAGAACCTCACTTAGTCTCTGCAGCTCTGCATAATGAATGAGAGCAGGAATGTTCACCAAAAAAAAAAAAAAAATACACACGTCGTTTGCAAGCTTTGTTTTGATCCCACTCCAGCTCCTGTCAGGGTTGGCTGGGACAGTCTTTGAGCATTGTTTTGATGTTGTTTTGGAAAACACGAAGTGAAGCCCAATGACGGCACTGATGGATAATTTAATGAAAGTTCACAGCGTTTTAGAGAGTCACATGGAATAACAAAGATGTGCTTGTTCCACATAAATGGACAAATATATGAGTATAGAGGTTGTTTTGTAAACTGCTGATAAACTTACCTACATTATTATTGCAAAGGTCAGAATCCATTGAACACTGTCCGAAAACCAGGCTTAAGGTTAACTACAAGATACCCTACATATGTTTGGTTTTGCTTTTTAAAAAGAGCCAGAAACATTACAAACAAACATTAAAATATCAGCTTTAATTTCTAATATATTAAGGTTTAATTTATTCAGACAACTGTTTTTCAGGAAATTCACTTTCATTTCCTGAAAAACAGTTGTCTGAATAAATTAAACCTTAACATATTATTCAATAAGACGACTGAAAGAACTTCCTGGAATTAGCTTTAATTTCTGCCTTGTATAAGATGTACATCATTTCATCTCTGATTCTGGTGCATTTTATTCATAAAATAAGGATTTTAAACTGAAGAGCACTTTTATCACCATTTCTGCCACTTGGCTAAGTCGTCATTGCAAATGAGAATTGGTTCTCAATCATTAAGCGGGTTAAATAAAGGTAAAATAAATTCATAAAATAAAACTTGACTCCAAATATAACCCTAAGTGTGCATTGTCCACTGTATTCACAAATTACAAGTCACAAAGCTTCAGCGTTTTTCACAAGGACCCATTAAAACATAGTCGTTCGTCGAGTTGAGTCATTTTGTGCGTTTACTCTAGGGACTGCCTACAACGGCAAAAACCTGAAACACACTGAGGATAAATATATCCATTGATTCTCCACCTTTGGAGGTTCTGAAAACATTTTAAGTGAGAAAGTGACCAAGTAGAATATCAACATGTGGTCATTTGATCCATAAAACACATTTCATGCTGACATTTCAGAGAGTTTTGGAGACCCTCTATTGTGAGACGGACAAAACTTCCGGTTAACTTCAAAACAAGAGCCCTATTTACAAAAACTAATGGAAGACAAGAAGAGATGCCTTTGTTTTGAAAGGGAGATGTTTGACTTTTAGCTTGAAACCGGTGTCATGTACTGAGTGAGCATCGTACTGAGATTGTATATGCACGCACATGCGCACTACCGAAAAATAATTAATTTTTGTCTATTTTTGTTTTCAATGTGAACGGACACATTTTTTTGTGCTCATTGTATTATGTTAGGGTTAGGGTAAGGGTTAGGATTATAATCTCAGTACGGAGGTAAACGAGTATGACTAGTGTGCCTACCGTGCATACTTAAAAATATCGCCATAAAGTATACATCTGGGTATTTCTAGTGTACTCAATCTTTTCATACTATCTAATGTGAACGCACTACATAGTATGAGTAGTACGCCAGCATGCCATTTCGAACACAGCCTTTTCTTTCCTTTCTCTCCTCTTTGCTTATGATCTTTGCAGTCCAAACATCTTTGAGTGTAACTTAAATCCTTAACTTTGATATGATAAGTGCCATTAGATTACTGTGTTGTATTTGCTGGTAAGATTTAAATTTAATTGAATTTAATTCAAAAAATTAAACCTTACAGATACATGACTGCATAAAGAGTAAACATCCCCCCATCTCCTAATGATCAGAGGCTTTACTGGTAAAAAAAAAACACTCTGTTGTTATCTTGCACAGCTAACACACCTGGTACACCGTATACATGCATGTGATACCTGTGAGAATGTGTTCCCTAGCTCTGTTCCCACTGCATCGGTGGACGATCAGACGTCTGTGTTGTGTGTGCATGTGTACACAGACACACACACACGTGCACATATATGTGTGCAGGTATAGGCTAATTGTATATCCAGCTCTTTATTTAAATGTGTATTAAACTAGAGCCATGTTAAATTCAGGTATAGGTGGAGCATCATATATTTATAATGTGTGTCTAAGTCTGTGTGAACTTGCACATATGTGTGTGTGCACGAGGGGGGGGTTAGCTGAGACAGGTGCTTGAGGAAACTCCTTTGACTCGTGGCCGCTCCGCTAATTAAGTTTGGACCCTTTATGTGCAAACGTCTGTGTGTATGAGCAAGTCCGTGCATGGCTGTGTACGTCTAGTCTTTGCTGTTTCCCCGCACTCCCCTCATCCTTTCATCCTTTCATTATATTCCTGCTCTCCTGAAAGCACACTTAGTTTACCCAGGGTTTGATTAAAAGTGCACATAATATAAGTCTACAATGTTCAAACACTGTTATTCTTCTTTAAGTAAAGACATTTCTGTCAAACAGAGGTGTTTTTTTCTATCTCGTCCTGCAGAAATAAAGCTGTGTTTACCAGCTGGGGAGATGGTCTTCAGCCTGAGTGGGAGTTATTAGCTGAAATGAAAGGCCAGCAAACAAAAAAAAAGTATTTAAAGCAGGATTAAAGCTGTTGGTGGTGATATTTTTGTTAGTGGTGGTGATGTTGTTGTTGTCAGACACCACTCGATTCAGTTATCTTTGATTTAGGCTGCGTTAACTTCAAAACCGCGGTCGCTGTGATGAGATTTTCAGTCTTCTGCAATTTGCTGGGCAATCTATCACGAAGAGTTTTTATTCATTCAAGCCGTGCCTTTATGTTATCAGCTATCTCCCAAACACTGTCATTCACACAGGAACACATATTTAGTTTTAGAAGAAAACAGTCAAGCAGAAGGAATGTTTATGAAAAGGGTAAATCACTCACTTTGGCCATCCTTGATATACTGTATGAGGGTGGGAACGTCGGGGCTACACACACTCAGGGTGATGAAGTGATAATAACGAGGTGCTCACAGGTTAAAGGAGCCCATGAAAGAAGTGCTTAACACAAACAAAACAAAAGCAAGACATATTGAATCGGAATTTAACAACATTTCGTGGCACGAAATTTCGCAGAATAAAAAAACTCAATATAAAATTAATCTGATATACGTTGTTAGAGACTTTTGATGCAGTAATCTGCGTTGTTGGATTTTTAAATGCTTATAGGGCCGATGTTACAAATCTAGATTGGATTAATCTCCGTTAGCTGGCTTCAATCAACCAAACATTCCCCGTCAAACAGGCTCTGTCTTACAAACGTCGATCACCTATGATCACAACACGCTCATCGAAGCCAAGTGATTACAGCCTCGATACGTGTGCGTGCACATGAAAGGGGTGGGGATTGCAGCGTCTCACCAATCAATGGAGAGAACGAGCAGACCGAGCGTCTTCACAATGAATGGAGGAATAGCATATGATCTTAAAAAAATATAATGAATATAAATCCATGATGACAGTGAAAAGCAACAGTGAAGTAGTGCAGCGAGCTTTTATACTCGCTCAGATCTGATCCACTTCACAACTTGCTATCATAACAATCCATTGGATGATAAACGGACAGCGCTCTGCAGTTAAACTTTATTACTGCACACACGTTTTTCTTTTAAGTACACCTATTTATCACACACTGGGATGAGAGATGAGAGCACATTGTTTAACTGTAGCATGTCCCTGCTTAGGCGATTAGCGTATGAATGAATAAATTAATTAATTAATTAATTAATGATTTCACTCGTCCGCGCATACGATCGACACACAGGCTTCATCAGCTGACTGTAGAGCAGTCCATCGAATATAAATCTATCTATCTTTCCTAAAGGCTGTCATTGGTAAATGAAAGGATTTCATTTATCATTAATAATCTTCTTTCCTAAATGCGGCTGTCAGATCTGCAGCCACCAAGATCTTTTATCAATGGGCAGGTCGTTTTCTAAGAGATCTGATTGGTCAGGAGGCGGGGCTTTAGGACTCGCTAACATCCAAGCCAGAGCAAAACCTGGTCGCCACCATGTTCGCCGTTCAGCATTAATTGCCATAGCGATTAAGCTCCAGCGAGCTTTGTAGGACAGCACACACTGAGTAAATCCCGTAAATTTGTGCGATAAGAGGTCATCTAGATTTGTAATATAGGCCCTAAATCCTTATGTATCCTTTTTCTGCTATCCTACCCTGTCTAACTTAGTGATTTACAACTGCCAGAAAGTCTGTCCCTCCATGTTAAAGCGTATCTCCCATATTAAAGCACATATCTAGAGTGTTATAAGATGTAGAACATCATAAATAATAACACTTCCTAATTTGAGCAACTTTACTCTATCCTTCTTTCAGTTGGCGTGAATGAATAATGTTTTCTGTAACTTCTATAATGCGCTTTGAGTCTTCTTGAAAAAAAGCACTATATAAATCCAAATTATTATTATTATTATTATTATTATTATTATTATTATTATTATTACATGGGGTGCTGAAAAATCCAAGCTGTATTTTGGCATGTCCAAATTGCATCTTTCTAAACTTTGAGGTTACAGAAATGAGAAATAATTTAGAAAAAAAACAAAAGGTAAAAAAACAGTTAGAAAAGTACATTTCTTTTCATTTTTATTTTTGTGAAGCTAAGCACTCACACACTGTCTCCAACATTTGCAGTCAAATTGTTATTCATCATTGAATATTTCTTACATATTTGTTACTCTTCATTGGCAATAATAATAATAATAATTATAATAATAATTATAATAATATATTGTGAGGTCTATATCGTATTTCACATCGTAACATGAGTTAACTATTTTGTTACACCCCTAATATTCAATGAGCACTTTTTGGGGTTCACCTGTTTATCGGAACCTTATGTAAATAGCCATCCCTGTCATTTCAGAACGGGATTATTTCAAAACAGAACCATCGCCCTGCTTGTAGACGCTCGTTGTCAGACTTTCTGCAGAGCTGCGTGATGACACGCAGGTTGGAGCAGGATGACAAATGTGCTGCACTCTAGGAATTGAGTTTAAAACTCCCAAAATAAACCTTGATGATATCAGATCCTCATTATTAAGTTAACAAACCAGCTGCTAAGGTTGGTGCCTTCTAATGCCAACTTTAAACACAGATTTACATACAAATGGTGAACAAAATAAATTTTAATCAGAAATGGCAAAGAAAGAGGAGCTTTTCTTTTCAAGTTCATCAGAATCTGTAAACTCTTGTTGTTGAATAAATTATTTTATTGGGTGGTTGACTACATTGAATGTTTATATTTCTCTTGTGTATGCTGTTTTGCATGCACCTGTTTTGATTATCGTGACCGTCGACTCCATCCCACAATGCTGAGATGTGATTGATGAGATCAAGCAGGCATTTTCTGATAACTTTCAATAATTCCTCTGATATCTCGATGCATGCAATTCATCACATTTTTAGGGTTTATTTCTCTGTAATGTAATTAAAAAACTTGATGATTTTGCTCTCACTCTAACGCATGCTGGAATGCTTGAGTCTGAAATCCTTTATGAACTGTGGATGACTTGTGATTAAACTCATTTTGTAATAACTTGCAGCTGAAAAATCTGCTGCAGGTAATGCTTTAATGTCACAGTGGTCCAAAATTATTCAAGCATCCCGTTGTTGTCTCCACGCCACGAGGAATGAGGGCAGCTCTGAGGGGAAAGTAGGATGTGACCCAGTAGTGGAAATCTGGAGTCAGCAAATGGGCCACGGAGTGTAAATGGGGTAAAAACACACGGGAGAGACAAAGTTGAACTGGAACCTAAAATAGATCATCTAAAGCACGTGTCAAACTCATAGCCCGGGGGCATCAAATTCAGCCCGCAGAAGAAAATAAAAATGACAGAAAAAACAAGAATAATTGTGTAAATGAAACTCAATATTTGCAGGTGCTCACAGTTGCTTATATTGCATGATTGTAGTCATTTTTAATGTTAAACAGTTGAAAAAACTCAAAATTCTAACAAATCCTTCAATTTTCCTCAAATTATGACATAATATTTCACTTAACTGAATAGAAATTGGTCACAAAATCTAGGTAATGTAAAGTGAAGATAATGTTGCAAGTGATGATTTATCATTTTTGGCTTTGATTTTGCCAGTTTTACATATTTTGTATTTTATGCATAAGTAGAAATATTTTTTTATATATAAAATAGATTTCTGCTGTTTTGATTCTAACGTATTACTGTTAGTTTCATGTCACAGATGTTAGTTCTATCTACGGTGTTTATAATACATTTTATTTGTATAGCGTTTTTACAGTGCTCAAAGACGCTTTCAGTAAAATGCTCCCAAAATTTTTGAGACTTTAGGTTGGTTCATCTAATGTTGCTCAATTCTTCTTCACAATGGAAATGGTAAAGCGGCACTGCAACCAGCAGTTCATGTATGGTACTGCAGCAAAAATCAAGCAAAAAAGTGGCCGCAGGCCTAATTTTTTCATGAATTTACGACATGCAACGACGCGTCAATGCAAATTTTTGTAGTGAACATGATCAATTTTGTTACAAATCATGTTAGCATTATTGTATATCTTACACACACACAAATCTCAAGACGTTTTATAAATTTAATTTTATTTTTTCACTGCGTTGTGAGAGTAGACTCTCTGAGTCCAAAATTAAACTGCGCCAGAGCAAGTTGCATCGTGCTTGCCACCCACAAGCTTATTTTTCCACCTGCTGCCCACCTACATTAACACTCCGGAGGCAGAGCTAAGGATAAACACAAATACTCACAGACACAACAGAGTGTACGCAATGGCCACACTCTTCAGATTAACCTTTATCTGTCCTGTTGAGACTTGGTGAATTCCCCTGGAGCAACTCTGCGTTCAGCACAATGTGTGCTACGTCACATCGAAACAATACTTTTTTTTCTTTTTCTTCCATTCAGCCTGCAGTAATGCCACAAGACAAATCATGTACTTGATCGTGAAAGGCCAGAAACAA